>NC_069500.1:881329561-881494561 GCF_027579735.1 Bombina bombina
TGACCCTGCACGACTAATTTGTTCCCAAATTGCCTTCTTTCTTTGAGGTTTATAGATTTTGCTTGATATCCGATAATAGCTTCATAATGTTCTATGACAGCTTCAACTAATATACAGTTTTGACGATGAGTAAACATCACACTTCTGCCACTTTTTGTCTTTCCAGATAGTCCGGTAGCCATTGCAATATTAGTTCGATAAATGGCGCAAAAAAAATATACTCTTCGTCAGAAGTGTAAATAACGTAATGAACAATTAGCAATCATAAGTTTTGTTCTAGAAAGTTATAGAAATGGGGCGTTAAAAACTATACGAATAGATTAAACCAATAATTTACATAAAATTATTATCTTGATTTTGATTGGACAATAACAATCTACTTTATTATTATTGGTCAAATACTTATTATTTTTAAATTGATGTAACTCTATATTTATATAGAATATCAATATATATATAAATGAAGCGTAACATTTCTATGTATTTAATTTAAGTTACAATGAAAATTTTACATTGCTATTCAAAAAACAAATGGAAACTCTGCAAACAATGTATCAACTGTCGAAATATAGTGCACAGTATTGCGCATTTTGTAAAACCTTTATTTAATTTAAATTTATATGAATAAATCTAAGTATTTTACTAATATTTCAACAATTAAAAATAAATAATTTTTAAGTCTATTCCTTACTTTTTTTAAACATATGAATTAAGTTTTTCTGTGGGTATACTTTACTGCGCAATTACAATCACAATTAGTTCCCTTTATTGGGTGGAGTTTTATGGTTCCAAAGATATACACAGACATTGATGATGAATCATTCCAAGAAGTTTTCCATAAGAGAATTACTGATAATAACATATACAATGGAAAAGTATTTTCCTAAAAAAAGGAAGGGGATCTTCGCATTGGATCAAGATAAAAGGAATCCAATTTTATCTGAGATGGTGCAACTGGTTAGACGTTTGTCTGGCCATAATAGGACTAGAAAACAATGCCTCAAGCGATATAGCGATCTAATCCGGAGACAATCCAAATTAAGGACCCTGATAAGAACCTATCACCTAGATTATGAGTTTTGCGTTAGCTACGCGTATTTTATTTCCTGGCCACACTGTTTTTAACGCTGGTATTACGAGTTTAAAAACAAGCTCCTAACGTGACTCCTACCGCGTTTATTTTATACGCGTAATCACGCCCGCGTTAAACAGTCTCCCATAGAGATCAATGAGAAATCAGAGAAGCATGCATTTTTCACCTAACACTCGATCTTGCAAGAAATACGCACTGCTCTGTTATATGATGTATACCACATAATGCACAACAAAAGCACACTGCAAATGTACTAGCAACAATCACGCAACATAACACACACGAATTGCATAATCACAAGCGGAAATTTATTTAAAAAAAAAAAAAAAAAAAAAGAGGAATACACATATACCTTATGATCCTACAACACGGAACAAAACAACACGAAACAAGAATTGCACACTCATACACAAAACACTCGCATTCAACATTACGGAATATTAGTACAAACAAACATTTACAACACTTCACAAATACGACAGCATCATAAATAAACATTTATATTTACACATAATACTTTTGGACAATGTTATGCAAAACGATCACTATGACATCATTGCATTCTACACATTCCACAAATACTAACTCAAAATGGGCATGCGCAAATTCACACAACTAATACATATTGCACACATACTAATTACTAACAAAGCACACCTGAACACAATTTACAAGGCAAACCGGTACATCATTAAACATTTACACAGGGTATATAAGCATGCCACAAGCATGGCTTCTTTGACTGTGTTGCTGGAGGGTTTTTGGAGATTAAAGAGAGATTTAGTGCTTTATTGTGAGAGTTAGTGGTAGTGTGAGTTAGTGGCAGTGTGAGTTAGTGGTAGTATGAGTTAGTGGTAGTGTGAGTTAGTGGTAGTGTGAGTTAGTTAGTGGTAGTGTGAGAGAGTTAATTAGTTGGTGGTAGTGTGAGAGAGTAAGAGAGCGGTAGTGAGCAACAGTTGGTTTGGGTGAGTGTGCGAGTGGTTTTACTGTATACTTAGCCCAGAACTAGTAGAGTTCCTTAGGAATCAGTTTAGGGAAGAGATGGAAGAGGAGGGCAGGCAGGAGCTTATTCAGGAGAGGGGGAGAGGGAGGGGGAGAGGGAGGGGGAGGAGGAGAGGGAGAGGAAGAGGAACAGGGCAGGAAGGGGGGCAGGAAGGGGGGCAGGATGTGGGGAAGGAAGTGGTGGGTGGACCCAGCCACTTGGTTCAAGATGAACAAGTGGCTGGGCCCAGTGGCGGACAGAGTAGAGCTTCACAGTCCGGGAAACAGAGGACACCATCACAGGGGAAGGCCAAGCTGACTAGGGAGACGAGGTGTATCATGGAGGAGAAGGAAGCCCTCATAGAGGCTTATATGCCCGAGGGCTAAGAGGCTGCAGGCTCAGAAGGCCACCCAGAGGGAGAAGAGGAAGCTCTGGCTGGAGATCAGGGATGCAGTTAATGCAGTGGGGGCCCATAACAGGGATGTCGAATCGATTAAACATCGCTACCGGGACTGCAAAATGGAGCTAAAAAAAAAATATTGAGGGAGTACCAATATGCAACAGGGACTGGTGGCGGGCCTCCAATGACCGTGGAGTATACCCGATGGGAGGAAATGTTGCGCCCCAGCATCTCCGAGGTGGCCATAGTCGGTATCAGAGGAGTCGATACCGGGAACCTGCCACTCTCATCTGACGGTAAGCTCATTTAATAATCTCTTAACATCAAAACTAAAGAATGTATTTAAGGATATGATTAATGCTATTAACCTTTTTAACACATTATTACGTAAACACATTCACAATTACCTTGCGATTAAATTAGTATCTAGGCTACAGGTTAGGTGTGCATTTAAACAGACTAAAAACAAACTCAAAAACATTCAGATTGACCAGATAGATATCAGAAACACGTTTTTGAAAATGCGGAAATCGTATTGATTGTTATATTTGAAAGTGGATTAATGAGGCTGCATTTGTAATTCTATTGTAAGCAAAAGCATTTATATCTTTATTTGGAACTATGCTAATATATACATTTCTTTCTTTTTACAATATACAGAGTCTGGGGAGGAGGCAGCACACCAACTACAGGCTCCTCCTTCACCCAGGTATGAGAGTGGTGGAGATGACTCGCCACCTCAGGGAGACATGGAAGACATCCCTCTATACTCCTCAGAAGAAGAAGCCTCCACTACAGAAGAGATCCCTGCTCCAGCAGCCCCTCTTGCACCAGCAGCCCCTCTTGCACCATCAGCCCGCCGTGCACCAGCAGTACCACAGGAGGAGATAGCAGAGGTGCAGGTATTGCTTGATTTTCAAGAACAGATGCGTGCCTCCATAGTTTTTACTACTAATATATGTTTATATGTTGCCTTTACTTGGACCTACATCTGACCTGACCAGAAAAAACCTTAGAGACCATCTGGTCAGGTCAGATGTAGGTCCAAGTAAAGGCAACATACAAACATATATTAGTAGTAAAAACTATGGTACATACCCATGCTTAAACTGCATGAGTTGCAGCTCCATAATAAAAGGGACATTTTTTCATCATCCACATAATGGCACTAGGTATGATATTAATGGCTTCTACACATGTGATACTACACATGTGGTATATTTAATAAAGTGTCCCTGTTCTCTTATTTACCTGGGTGAGACCACCCGCAAGGTAAAGGATAGGATTTGCCAACATCGCTCAAACATACGTTGTAAAAACAAAGAAGCCCCTGTATCTAGCCATTTCATTGAGAAAGGCCATAATACTAGCCAAATGAGATGGCAAATCATTGACCACATAAAAGTACAAAGAAATGGCCAAGATAGAGAAAAACTAATAAAACAAAAAGAATCTTGGTGGATTTACAAGTTAGATACTATGAACCTAGGGGTCTCAATAGAGAATTAGATATGTCTGTTTACCTATAATTGGTCCTTATACAGATAATAGCACCCAACTAAGATAATATAGTAGATGTTTCCCTATTTGTTTCCTCAGTTTAGTTCTTTTTTCATCACAAGAATGAATTTTTTCTACATATGAAATGAATTTTTCAAAAAAAAAAAAATGAATAGTTTAATATTATTGCCAATAGACTATTTTGATTGCTAGCATCTAACTATCTAAAATAAGTATGTAACATTAAATGTAAGTGTAGGATAATTCTAATCAATGAAAAGATCTTCTTCCTTTACATAATGGTATTCAATATTTGTCTTATCATCAATTCATTTTTAAAAATTTTTTTGTATATAAATGAAATGTTTTTATTGTAATATAAATATGTGTCAGCAAGTGTCGCTATTGTTACACCTTTTTCAGGTTGTGGGCCTTATGGCACCAAAACAACAGGTATAAAAGATTACTCAGTAGAGAGTTAGCCTATGCATGATTGAGGTGTTAACCTCGAAACGTCGCTACCTTATATGTTCTAATAAAGATTATTTTTTATCATTGGAGAGCTGTGGACACCTTCTTTGTATTGTATCAATACTGGGATCATTTGTTAAAGGTGCATCAATTCACGAATAGTTTACAAATGAACACATGGATGTGAATATATATATATATATATATATATATATATATATATATACAAACAACAATATATATATATAGAAATTCATTCCTATGCTAATCATAATCTTGCAAAGATAAACCTTGATGAAAAGTATATAAAGAAAATGAATCAAATTAAATTGGAGATGTAAATATTAAATTGATTTACAATTGTATTATATTTATGAATCATGAAAGACCATTATTTGGTTTCAGGTCCCTTTAAGGATTAACCACATAAACTATACATTTCAATCAATGACATGAATAAAGAGGACAAATAATAGTGGAATGACATGTATTTTATTATTATGTCATAAAACATAAAGAAATAAGATAACGTTTAAAAAAAAAATGTAGAAAAATCGGCACCATTGGAGCCATCTGAGAAGTTAAAAGAGTGCATCACAGTCCTTGGAGGGAGTTGACAAGGGCCAACACAGCCCCATTGGAGCCATTTGACAAGTTAAAAGAGTGCATCACAGTCCTTGGAGGGAGTTGACAAGGGCCAACACAGCCCCATTGGAGCCATCTTACAAGGTAAAAGAGTGCATCACAGTCCTTGGAGGGAGTTGACAAGGGCCAACAAAGACCAACACAGCCCTATTGGAGCCATCTGACAAGGTAAAAGAGTGTATCACAGTCCTTGGAGGGAGTTGACAAGGGCCAACACAGCCCCATTGGAGCCATTTGACAAGTTAAAAGAGTGCATCACAGTCCTTGGAGGGAGTTCACAAGGGCAAACACAGCCCCATTGGAGCCATTTGACAAGGTAAAAGAGTGCATCACAGTCTTTGGAGGGAGTTGACAAGGGCCAACACAGCCCATTTGGAGCCATTTGACAAGTTAAAAGAGTGCATCACAGTCCTTGGAGGGAGTTGACAAGGGCCAACACAGTCCCATTGGAGCCATTTGACAAGGTAAAAGAGTGCATCACAGTCCTTGGAGGGAGTTGACAAGGGCCAACACAGCCCCATTGGAGCCATCTGACAAGGTAAAAGAGTGCATCACAGTCCTTGGAGGGAGTTGACAAGGGCCAACACAGCCCCATTGGAGACATCTGACAAGGTAAAAGAGTGCATCACAGTACTTGGAGGGAGTTGACAAGGACCAACACAGCCCCGTTGGAGCCATTTGACAAGTTAAAAGAGTGCATCACAGTCATTGGAGGGAGTTGACAAGGGCCAACACAGCCCCATTGGAGCCATCTGACAAGGTAAAAGAGTGCATCACAGTCCTTGGAGGGAGTTGACAAGGGCCAACAAAGGCCAACACAGCCCCATTGGAGCCATCTGACAAGTTAAAAGAGTGCATCACAGTCCTTGGAGGGAGTTGACAAGGGCCAACACAGCTCCAGTGGAGCCATCTGACAAGGTAAAAGAGTGCATCACAGTCCTTGGAGGGAGTTGACAAGGGCCAACACAGCCCCATTGGAGCCATTTGACAAGGTAAAAGAGTGCATCACAGTCCTTGGAGGGAGTTGACAAGGGCCAACACAGCCCCATTGGAGCCATGTGACAAGTTAAAAGAGTACATCAACGTCCTTGGATGGAGTTGACAAGGGCCAACACAGCCCCATTGGAGCCATTTGACAAGGTAAAAGAGTGCATCACAGTCCTTGGAGGGAGTTGACAAGGGCCAACACAGCCCCATTGGAGCCATTTGACAAGGTAAAAGAGTGCAACAGGCACAACAAATAACACCAAAAGGCCAAATGGCAACAATAAATGCAAAAAAAAGTAACATGTGAACGGAAGATTCGTATCTGCGCCCTTGGAGCATCTCCAGATCCTACACTTATTGGGCATCAGCATCACCCTCATCATCCTGTGCATGTCCAGCTCCAGATTCAAGCATTGACTCTACACGCATCATACGTTGTACAGTCGAACGCTGAACCTGTAGCTGGGCATGCATGGTGTCCTGCATCCTTCCCAGGAACAGCGTGTTCCTCAGCACGGCCTGCTCTATACGTGCTAGAGCCTCTAGCATCAGCTATGCTGAGTGTCAGGTTAGAAAATATCCAGAAGTAGACCCAAATGCAAGGGCGAACTTAAACAACACCCTTGCACTCTGAGTTTAATCCAGGACGTGACCCCACGACAACCTCCAAAAAACAAAGTACTCACGATATGGAGCAGGGTTAGCCTGTGCCAAAGTAATTCATGATATCAGCCAGATAGACTTCTGAATAAGGAACTGGTTTCAGGAAATGCCTTTCACGGAATCAGGAGAGCAGGGATAGTCACTTATACTCAGACAGAAGAAGGGTAAAACAGGAAACAGTTAATAATGCAGGAGTAGGTCATTTGTTATCAGGCAGTCTGAAGGTTAACACTGTTTAGACAGTCTTTGCAGAATATGCAACAGGTAATCAGGCAGTTTGAGGGTTAACACTGAGTAGACAGTCTTTGCAGAGTATACAACAGGTAATTAGGCAGTTTGAGAGTTAACACTGTGTAGACAGTCTTTGCAGAGTATGCAACAGGTAATCAGGCAGTTTGAGAGTTAACACTGTGTAGACAGTCTTTGCAGAGTATGCAACAGGTAATCAGGCAGTTTGAGAGTTAACACTGAGTAGACAGTCTTTGCAGAGTATACAACAGGTAATTAGGCAGTTTGAGAGTTAACACTGTGTAGACAGTCTTTGCAGAGTATGCAACAGGTAATCAGGCAGTTTGAGAGTTAACACTGTGTAGACAGTCTTTGCAGAGTATGCAACAGGTAATCAGGCAGTTTGAGGGTAAACACTGTGTAGTCAGAACTTGCAGAATTAATAACATATAATCAGGTAGTTTGAAGGTTAACACTGTGTTGTCAGAACTTGCAGTGATAGCAACAGGTAAGCTGGTAGTTTGAAGGTTAACACAGATAATCAGTACTTGTGGAGATTGGCAACAGGAAATCCAGCAGTTTGAAGGTTTACACTGAATAATAGTATTTGCAGAGTTTGGAAACAGGTAAACATGCAGATTGAAGGATTCACAGAAATAACAGTATTTGAATAGTTTGCACTACACAGAGTAGTCTGAATATGCAGGGTTTGCAGCAGGTAAACAGGAAGTTTGAAAGTTTCACAAAACAAACAGTACTTGCATTGTTTGGAGACAGGTATTCAGGAGGTTGAAGGTTAATCCAGCATAGTAAGTCCTTGAAGAGATTGGCAACAGAAAAGCAGCAGTTAGAGAGATTCCTCAGCGAAATCCTAACAGAAGCCTCAAAGTTAACAAACAAACGGACACTGGAGAAACAGGAAGCCAGAATAAAAAGCCTGGTTGTGACATCATCAGGAAGGGGTGGCTCAGACACCTGTCAATCAAGCACACAGAGAGGACTGCAGAGCTTCCCAGCAGCTGAGCGTGACAGTGCCCCCTCCTCAAGGACCCCTCCGGGGGACCCGACCGGGCCTGGCAGGGTATTTCTTGTGAAAAGACTTGACAAGAGCTGGAGCATGAACATGAGAGGCCGGTTCCCAAGATCGTTCAGAGATAGGATAACCCTTCCAATGGACCAGGTAGTACAGCCGATTGCCCCGTAGCTTGGAATCGAGAATCTGGCTGACTTCAAACTCAGTAGTTCCCTCTACAGAAAGTGGAGGAGGTGGTTTACTCTTGATATAGTACCGATTGTAGATGACTGGCTTGAGTAGGGAGACATGAAACACTGGATGGATCTTGAGAGTCTTGGGTAAGGCCAGGCGGTATGCAGAAGAACAAACTCTGGAAACAATTCGAAAAGGTCCAATGTACTTAGGACCCAACTTGGTACAAGGTTGTTTTAGACGTATGAATCTGGTGGATAAAAATACTCTGTCTCCAGTACGAAGTAAAGGAGCCTTGCACCTTCTGCGATCAGCATATTTCTTATGTCTTAAGGAAGAAGAGAGTAGATTTTGACGAATGAGTTGCCAGTGATTACTGAGATTTTTCACTATACGATCTGCTCCAGGGACTTCAGTAGAACTGGTAATCATAGGAAAGGTTCTAGGTTCAAATCCATAAGCTGCCTTAAAGGGAGAGGTCTGTAATGAGGCGTTATAACGTGAGTTGTGAGCTAATTCCGCCAAAGGCAATAACTGAGACCAGTTGGAGTGGTGATGGTCTACATAATGTCTTAGAAAAGATTCCAAGGCTTGATTTACACGCTCAGTCTGTCCGTTGGATTGAGGATGGTGTGCAGTAGAAAGTGATATGTTGATTCTGAAGTGTTTACAAAAAGACCTCCAAAATTTGGAAACAAATTGGACTCCACGATCTGAGACTATGTCAGTGGGAAAACCATGTAAACGAGATATATGTAGAACAAAGAGTTCAGAAAGTCTTTGAGCTGTAGGCAAGCCTAAAAGAGGTATGAAGTGAGCAGACTTGGAGAACCGATCCACCACTACCCAAGTGGTCGTATTTCCAGCAGAAACAGGAAGATCTGTAACAAAGTCCATGGATAAGTGAGACCAAGGGTAATGAGGAATAGGAAGAGGGTGTAATAGACCAAACGGTCGATGAGAAGATTGTTTGCTCGAAGCACAAGAACTACAAGCAGCAATATAATCCTTAACATCCCTCCTCATAGTGGACCACCAAACATGCTGCTTCAGTTTCCACAATGTATTGGTTATTCCCGGATGACCTGCTGAAATGTTGTCATGAGCCCAACGTAGAAGCTGAAGACGTAATCCTTTGGGTACATACAGGATACCAGAAGGTAGTTTGCAGGAAGATGGTACCCGGACTTGAGCAGCATGTAAAGCCTGTACTGGAAAAGAGGATACTTGAGCCAAAACTTTGACTGGACGTAGTATAGGTTCTGAATCCAATGGAGAAGGTTCAGAAGATTGGAACTGCCTAGATAAAGCATCTGCCTTGGAATTTTTTGAACCAGGAACATAGGAAAGTACAAAATTAAACCTGGAGAAGAACAAGGCCCACCGAGCCTGACGAGGATTGAGACGTGTAGCTGTTTGGAGGTATAAAAGATTCTTGTGATCTGTCAGAATGAAAAAAGGTTGACTGGTACCCTCTAACCAATGCCTCCATTCATCCAAAGCTAATTTTATAGCCAAAAGCTCCTTATTGCCCACATCATAATTTAACTCGGCAGGATTGAATTTTTTCGAAAAGAACGCCACAGGATGTATCTTGCTGGTAGTCGGATCACTTTGGGAGAGAGCAGCTCCAGCTGCTATAGAGGAAGCGTAAACCTCCAAAATAAACTGGAAATCAGGAATTGGATGACTGAGAAGAGGTGCAGAAGAAAATACTGATTTTAGCGTTTCAAAAGCCTGTACTGCCGAAGAGGACCAGTTCTTACAATTTTGCCCTTTCTTAGTAAGAGAAGTGAGTGGAGACGTGATGTCAGCAAAGTTCTTTATAAACTTTCTATACTAATTGGCAAAGCCAAGAAACCTCTGCAGGGATTTGAGAGTAGTTGGTCTGGGCCAGTCCTTGATAGCCGACAGTTTAGCAGGATCCATCTCAAAACCTGATTCAGAAATGATATACCCCAAAAAGGGGATGGAACTCTGATGAAAAGAGCATTTCTCCAATTTAGCGAACAGGGAATTGTCTCGTAACCTCTGAAGAACCAGTCTTACATGATGTACATGTTCCTGTAATGTTTTTGAATAGATTAGAATGTCATAGAGGTAAATGATAACAAATTGATTTAGATAATCTCTGAAGATTTCGTTAACAAAGTGCTGAAATACTGCTGGTGCATTGCACAATCCAAATGGCATTACTAGATACTCATAGTGACCAAATCTAGTGTTAAATGCCGTCTTCCATTCGTCTCCTTTATGGATTCTGACCAGATTGTAGGCCCCACGGAGATCTAACTTGGAAAAAATAGAAGCACCTTGAAGACGATCGAATAACTCAGAAATGAGGGGCAAAGGATAGCTGTTTTTGACAGTAATCTGATTCAAGGCTCGATAATCAATACAGGGACGAAGACCTCCATTTTTTTCCCAATGAAGAAAAAACCTGCACCCACAGGTGAAGAGGAAGGACGAATGAATCCTCTGGCTAAGTTGTCCTTTATGTATTCCTCAAGAGAGACATTTTCTTGACGAGAGAGGGGATAGGTCCTTCCCTTAGGTAGAGGAGCCCCTGAATACAATTCGATAGGACAGTCAAATATCCGGTGTGGAGGTAACGTCTCGGCCTCTTTTTTAGAAAACACATCACTAAAGGCATAATAGTAATTGGGCAATGATTCAGGAACTTCCACCATAGCTATGACAGGACAGGATGGTTTAGAGAGATTTTGCAGGCAATGTTTGAAACAGGTAGTTCCCCAGGAAATAAGTTCTCCTTTAGACCATGAGAAAACTGGATCATGAAGCTGCAACCTGGGGAGGGGCCTGGGGAGGGGCTTCTACCTGGGGAGGGGCCTGGGGAGGGGCGGGAAACTGATGCCCAGAAGTGGAGGTTCCATCTGAAATATATAATAAAAATATATTAACATCTCTTACATCATGAAATCAAATCAAGGCATTTCAACATGATTATGTTTTATGTATACTTAGAAGTGGTTTGGAATTTAGAAACAATGATGACATAAGGATATGATATTCATATAGGCACTCAGATGAATAGCAATGACTGTCTGTACAATAAGAAGATGATTATTGTGGTTTGGCATGGAATATGCATGTGACATCATGATGTCATTAATTACAAATCATACATGAATGAAAGAATAATACAAGCATATGTTCATGCTGCATGATATAGAAAGGGGGGCAGTAGTGTATTCTAAAAGAAAAGGAATGATACTTTTTAAAGTGCCAAAGCTATAGACTTTGATTTTCTTCCAGAGAATGTTTTAAAACAATAATACATGTTGGATACATGTTAGATATATTTCACATTAGATATAAGTATATAAAGAGCAGCGCCAGGTATTTTTTCTCAAAGTTCCCTCACAGGTAATTTTCCCTATAATTACCGTAAATTAATACACAATAACAAAAATCAATAGTAGTTTGGGAGTGCTAGAAGCTAAATGAGAAAGTCTGGAGACTGAAGGACAATTTAGCAAAAATATATTTATTAAAACAATATAAAACAAGTATATAGCTTTTAGAATAGATTGTGGGACGTCTCCCTTTGTAATTTAAGAACAAGTAAAATTTACTGCATAAAAAGAGCACTTTGGTATATTTCTCTAAAAGATTCCACCTAGGTTTTTTCTTTAAATCATTTATCTTTGATTTCCACCTTAATTCTGATTCTGAGTGGCCGCAAGAGATTTCTCAGATATTTTATCGGTTTCAACTTTTATAATGTTACTGTTACAAAGTCGCTTCAAACCGATAGAGAAAAAACCCATACACGCAGGAGCGTGGTCTAGGTTTTCATTCTCGACATCGGAGAAACCTACATCATACAAGGAGGAGAGACACAAAAGGAAAAAAACCGGTAAGAGAGACCGAGATACCATCAGACACAGATGTGTCAGAAGAGCCGGTAAGCCCTACCAAAAAAATATCAATTTTTACTGAGTACAGCCAACTTTGTATATATATTACATACCAAAAGACATTGCTACAAAAAGTTAACAACCTAAACTGTATATAACAACAATATATTGGACTATGATATGTAAATTGCTTCCTTCTGATACAAAGTAACAGTATAAAAGTTGAAACCGATAAAATATCTGAGAAATCTCTTGTGGCCACTCAGAATCAGAATTAAGGTGGAAATCAAAGATAAATGATTTAAAGAAAAAACCTAGGTGGAATCTTTTAGAGAAATATACCAAAGTGCTCTTTTTATGCAGTAAATTTTACTTGTTCTTAAATTACAAAGGGAGACGTCCCACAATCTATTCTAAAAGCTATATACTTGTTTATATTGTTTTAATAAATATATTTTTGCTAAATTGTGCTTCAGTCTCCAGACTTTCTCATTTAGCTTCTAGCGCTCCCAAACTACTATTGATTTTAGATATATTTCACATACCATCAGACTCCAAGGGAGCCTCTTCCTCCTCCATCCCACATGTTACATCAATCTCTGTAAAACATAACATGTTGTGTACACGTTAATATCAGATATTATAACATATGTTACTGTTGCTCAAAGACACACATCAATGTTGCATTAAAGATATACTGAGCCAAAGTTATGATTTACATCATTTTGATGGAGCATACAAATGACATTAGATTTGTTATTCTCAATGAGTAATAATTTCATTTTAGTGTCTGTATTTTTTCAAAATTCACAAAAGCAGAGTACATGGAACATTTAAGAGTTCTCATGTGTGTATCACTTGATGATTGTTGTCAAAATTTATAATAAAAACAAACATATGCTATCCATGTTCTGAAGAACAAAGGTGTAGACTAAGAAGCTTTGAGATCTTAATCTTTCAATATTAAAATAAAATTGAGATATAATCAGAGGAGTAAATTATATGTTTTAGTCAAATGTAATGCTTCATCAGAATCATGATCATAATATTGATTACAAATACACCTGAATATAACATATGAATCAGTCAATGGACTTACCCGAAGCCTGCAGCTCAGCATCGGTGCTGGATCCCTCTGGGCTCGTCACAACAACTATATCTATTAATGATATAGATATATATTAGTGAACACAGTTTGGACATCACTAAAATAACATTAGTATCGATTTTTCAGAATAATATACTTAGAAATGTGAAGAATAGAGCACTAATATGAAGAATAAATGCATGAGTTAATCAAGGTGATTTTAAAGAAAAAGATGTCGTTAACATATGTTTAATTTCTTACTATATTAGACAGTCAATTAATCTTATATGATTCTATTGATTATCTAAATATACCCATTGATCAATGTTTTTAAAATAATACACACAAACAACTTTTGGAATAACAACTGGTGACAAATCGAACCAAAGCCATGTGTCACATCGATCCATTTGTGCAATGTACAGTAATCTTGTTTAGGAGACAACACATATTGATCACAAGCAAAACAGAAGTTATTATTAAAAATATGTCATCATGGTGCTGTTAGAGTATGCTTATATCTATAAAGTAAGTCCAAGAGTGAATATGTGATTTAGATATCAATATTGTTTCATCTAAACAATTTAAGGATGAATGAATATATTGATTATTAAAGGGACACTGACCACAATTTTTTAATTCATTGATTCAAATAGAACATTCAATTTTATTCAAATTTTACATTTACTCCTATTATAAATTTGTGTTTTTTTTTTTTTAAAGGCAGCTAAGTAATTTTTTTGTTAATTAAATATTGGTCATTGAAGGTATCCATCAATCAGCAAGAACAACCCAGGTTGGTCACCAAGAATGGACCTGCATCTAAACTTACATTCTTGCTTTTCAAATAAAGATACCAAGAGAATAACGAAAATATGATTATAGGAGTAAATTAGAAAGTTTATTAATATCGCATGCTCTATCTGAATGACAACAGAAATAATTTGTGGTCAGTGTCCCTTTAATATTTAAATATCTTGATTTGACAATGTCGCTGTTAATGAATTGTCGAGTCCATATGTTGATGTAATGAATGGGATGGAGCATGCAATTACAACGAAATATGTAATTTAAGGATATCATCAAGCTTCTTTAATTATCCTCTCTTAAAGGGACATGAAGCTAAAAATGAGTAATTGGATTAATTTTGAAATAAAATCCAGCCTGTGATTTTAAAAATATTTCAAATAGACTTATTTTTGACTATTTTGCTTCATTGTGTTATAATCTTTTTTTAAAGGAGCAACTATGTACTACTGTTATCTGAACACATGAGTTGAACCTATGAAAATAGGCAATTTTCTGCCTCCAAAAATCAGCTGGTTACTCCCAGTAATGTATTGATGATCCTGAGCCGACCTAGATATGATTTTAGAATAAGGATAACAATAGACTGAAGCAATTTAGCTAATCAAATAAATTTAGATTTTTTTTTAAATCACGTGTCTAAATCCGAAAATTGAAAAGTTTGTTTTCATGTCCCTTTAATGATAAGAACCCAAAAACGTATGTAATGTATATTTTTGGAATCGGCACATATGCAAAAATGTGTTATTGTCAAAATGTATCCAAAAAATGTCAAGCACTACACAGGGGCAGAATATAAATTGGCCATAAAACTAATCTTACAGTAAAATGAAGATATGAAGAATAGAAGGGATATCTTCAAATAGTCCTAATTTTATATTTGTATTACAATGTAATCCAAAATTTGGTTTGTAATTCTTAATTTAAACTAACAAGAAAAGAGAATTAGAGTATCCATATAAATATCGATCATTGTGAATGTATTATGTAATGTTATGTCCATGTTTCTAAGACAAATGGAAATTAAAATGAGACATACCATACTGTGACAAACCCTGGCTTGAGGTTCCAGCACCAACATCCAGATCTGTAAAATATTCAATGAGGATTGGATATCATTAAAACAAATCAGGACATGGAGACAAACAATTTTAAAAAATTTTTACATTGACAAACTAATAATCTATTTTTATTCACATGAGTTCATTGTTTCCTCAATTAATGTCTTAAAAAATATATCCTGTACTCTTATTTTCAATCTTTTATGTTGTTGACTGTAGCTTTAATTCATTTGTTGTCTTCTTGCATTCTCATCAATTGATAGAGATAGTTCATTGTTTATTTTCATCTTGCTAGTATAGTTTTTATAATGTAGAAGATTGTAAATAAGGATACTGTATTCATCCCATATATACTAATTAACGTATACAGGGAGTGCAGAATTATTAGGCAAGTTGTATTTTTGAGGATTAATTTTATTATTGAACAACAACCATGTTCTCAATGAACCCAAAAAACTCATTAATATCAAAGCTGAATAGTTTTGGAAGTAGTTTTTAGTTTGTTTTTAGTTATAGCTATTTTAGGGGGATATCTGTGTGTGCAGGTGACTATTATTGTGCATAATTATTAGGCAACTTAACAAAAAACAAATATATACCCATTTCAATTATTTATTTTTACCAGTGAAACCAATATAACATCTCAACATTCACAAATATACATTTCTGACATTCAAAAACAAAACAAAAACAAATCAGTGACCAATATAGCCACCTTTCTTTGCAAGGACACTCAAAAGCCTGCCATCCATGGATTCTGTCAGTGTTTTGATCTGTTCACCATCAACATTGCGTGCAGCAGCAACCACAGCCTCCCAGACACTGTTCAGAGAGGTGTACTGTTTTCCCTCCTTGTAAATCTCACATTTGATGATGGACCACAGGTTCTCAATGGGGATCAGATCAGGTGAACAAGGAGGCCATGTCATTAGATTTTCTTCTTTTATACCCTTTCTTGCCAGCCACGCTGTGGAGTACTTGGACGTGTGATGGAGCATTGTCCTGCATGAAAATCATGTTTTTCTTGAAGGATGCAGACTTCTTCCTGTACCACTGCTTGAAGAAGGTGTCTTCCAGAAACTGGCAGTAGGACTGGGAGTTGAGCTTGACTCCATCCTCAACCCGAAAAGGCCCCACAAGCTCATCTTTGATGATACCAGCCCAAACCAGTACTCCACCTCCACCTTGCTGGCGTCTGAGTCGGACTGGAGCTCTCTGCCCTTTACCAATCCAGCCACGGGCCCATCCATCTGGCCCATCAAGACTCACTCTCATTTCATCAGTCCATAAAACCTTAGAAAAATCAGTCTTGAGATATTTCTTGGCCCAGTCTTGACGTTTCAGCTTGTGTGTCTTGTTCAGTGGTGGTTGTCTTTCAGCCTTTCTTACCTTGGCCATGTCTCTGAGTATTGCACACCTTGTGCTTTTGGGCACTCCAGTGATGTTGCAGCTCTGAAATATGGCCAAACTGGTGGCAAGTGGCATCTTGGCAGCTGCACGCTTGACTTTTCTCAGTTCATGGGCAGTTATTTTGCGCCTTGGTTTTTCCACACGCTTCTTGCGACCCTGTTGACTATTTTGAATGAAACGCTTGATTGTTCGATGATCACGCTTCAGAAGCTTTGCAATTTTAAGAGTGCTGCATCCCTCTGCAAGATATCTCACTATTTTTGACTTTTCTGAGCCTGTCAAGTCCTTCTTTTGACCCATTTTGCCAAAGGAAAGGAAGTTGCGTAATAATTATGCACACCTGATATAGGGTGTTGATGTCATTAGACCACACCCCTTCTCATTACAGAGATGCACATCAGCTAATATGCTTAATTGGTAGTAGGCTTTCGAGCCTATACAGCTTGGAGTAAGACAACATGCATAAAGAGGATGATGTGGTCAAAATACTCATTTGCCTAATAATTCTGCACTCCCTGTACATTTGACCAACATGTGTAAAGCGATGCCAGTTACAGCAAACACATGTTCACGTGTGTTCGCAATTCTATTTTTCGCGATCATTGCGCAATGATTCCAAGCGGAATTGCGCATCCGTGATTTGACCAAAATGTGTAAAGCGATGCCAGTTACAGCAAACACATGTTCACATGTGTGCACAATTCTATTTTTCGTGATCATTGCGCAATGATTTCAAGCAGAAATGCGCATCCGTGATTTGACCAACATGTGTAAAGCAATGCCAGTTACAGCAAACACATATTCACGTGTGTGTGCAATTCTATTTTTCGTGATCATTGCGCAATGATTCCAAGCGGAATTGCGCATCCGTGAATCAGGATTGATTTGGATATAGTGTGATGAGTATCATTTCATAAAGACTTCAAATATATTTGCAATTGGGTGTATTACGATATTGAAATAGTATATTTGTTAATATTGAACAATAACAAATTATATTTATAACTGGGTTATGATTCGATAGTCAATGTATGAAATGGCGGATGATAGGGATTTCATGGATGCGCAATTCCCTTTTCGCTCTGTGACACATATTCTGGAGAGCGCCGGAAACATCACTCCTATTTCATGTGTGACGAATCTAAATTCAGATATCTAAACATCATATGTAGCGTATGTTGTGAGATCTATATAGGTTGAATATATGACTATATACACATTTCTTAAAAAGTCTACTCAAATATTAATATATTATATGAAGTTGGATATTTACCTGGTTCAGATTCTCTGTCGTCCTCTCCCAGGCCACCGGATGGAGAAGCAGCTGCACTGGCCCCCGGGTCAGGACTTTCAGATCCAGCAGCTGGGAGGGAAGAAGAGGAGGCCGAGGATGGAGATGATCGAAATCTTTTGGGGATCCGGAGATTGAGGAGTTCGCATAAAGTCACCTCATAAGGGAGTAGGTAGAGTTTCTGTTTTGGCTTAGTTTTTTGCCATCTCTCTAACGGGCTTGTACCCACTCCCTTATGAGGTCGACTTTTTTGTGCAGTCGCAACCTCATATCTCCGAACCTCCGCATGATCTGATCCTGGCTCCTCTGGACGCCACACACCAATTTAACCTCACTGGTGATAGACGCCCAGAGGGCCTTCTTAACCTTCGCATCTGTCGACCTCCTCTTGTTCCCAAACAGCTGCGGATAAAAGTCCTGGACGGCGTTGACCAGTGCAGCACTCTCCGGCCTGGTGAACCTGGGAGGTGTCTATATATATATATATATATATATATATATATATAATCTATATATAAACTGCCAGCAGGCATTAGAGAACTGACAAAGATGGCAACGTGTAATGGACTTTTATATGGTGAAGTAAACATGAGATGCACCATGGGACATGTTATCTGTACATCTGATTGGATAAAATATTGAAATTTTGTTATCATGTCTGTGAGACCATAATGACTCAAGTTATGTTTGTGTGATGAACTCTGATTGGCCATTCCTTAATGTTTCATATATTAGTAACTTCCATACACATACCTCCTGGGGGTGCTGTTACTACATTTTTCATGTAGACTTATTTGTAACTCATGGGGCTGTTATGCGGATATGTGTGACACAGATATAATATACGTGATCCATTAAATATTAATGTTTACATTTTAAAAAATATATAATACTGTCACATTATTAAATGTTGTATACATTTCTATGTTTAATATCGTTCTGTTTCTTTAATACAAATACGTTTTAGTAATACAAATTTTACTTTGCATGTATTTATTATTCATTAAATCAATTTCGTGACTTATTGTGAAGTATTGACATTCCTCTATTAAATGTATTTATAATGCACATCGATTGTGTGCTATTGCGTGACATTAGACTAGAATGTGTAAAGATGCGAATCTCGTGTTGCAAAATACATTTCCCACGCAAGATTTCTGAAATGCGTAATTTCTGGTTCTAATGTCCATAACTTGGATAATCTGTTTATAAATGTTAAACTACACGTTTGTTTCTTATTAGTAAATAAACCTCGAGCTTGTATTTGTCTGAACTGCTCACATATGTTATTGTGCAATGGCGTCTTTATTTTTAAAGAGACATTAGACCCAAATATTTTCATAAAATGATCCGGAGAGAGAATACATTTTTAGACTTTAAAATGGAACTCAATTTATATTTTTATTTAGATATCCTTAACAGAAGAAATAGCAATGAACATGGTTGAGCCAATCACACACGGCATCTCTGTGCATCCACCAATCTTCGGCTACTGAGCATATCTAGATATGGTTGAAAATCAAATAACCACAAAATAATGATTTGAAATCGATGATAGAATTAAATGTTATAGTTTAAATTTTTATTTTATTTCTTATTCCAGAAAGAAACGCTTTTTAAGTTTCCGTCCCTTTCATGAGCTGATATGCAATCTTGCTCTAAATAAATTTGTGTAAACATTGTAAATATGTATTGTTGGGCAGCCACAATTAGAGGGACACTAAACCCAAATATTTTCTTTCATGATTCAAGTAGAGAATACAATTTTAAACAACATTCCAATTTACTTCTATTATCTAATTTGCTTCATTCTTTGGATATCCTTGATTGAAGAAATAGCAATGCACATGGGGGAGCCAATCACACAAGGCATCTATGTGCAGCAACCAATCAGCAGCTACTGAGCCTATCTAGATATGCTTTTCAGCAAAGTATGTCAAGAGAATTAAGCAAATGAGATAATAGAAGTAAATTTCAAAGTTGTTTAAAATGGCATACTCTTTTTAGATCACAAAAGAAAATATTTGGGTATAATGTCCCTTTAAGTAGATATTTCCCAATAATGCTTTGCTGGTCATAAACCTATGCACCTCCCTTTATCAAAATTAGTATAACATGTTAATAAAGCATATTTGTATTACCTTCTGGATTGTTTGCCCCACTGTGAATGAAATATCTTATAATGGCTGTATTCAGCCAGCTTTACCTTAAAGGGACATTAAGCTATATATTCTTTACTGATTTCAATGGATAATACAATATTAAAACAACGTCATATTTAGTTTTATTCTCTCATTATCTTTTTTAAATTGATATTCTTGACTGAAAAGCATAGCTAGATAGGCTCTTTTGCTGCTGATTGTTGGTTAAACATAGATGCCTTATGTCATGGTCTAAGCCATGTGCATTGACAAAGGATATCTAAAGACTGAATATAATTAGATAATAATAGTACATTTAAATGTTGTTTAAATTAAATTTGTATTGTCTATGATTCACTAAATGATATATTTTTGGAATGTCCCTTTAAGGACCAAACAATTAGGAATATGTGGAGTTAACATTGTAGAAAGAAACTAAAGGGGAATGAAAATACATATAGATATGTTATATCTATCCAAGAGGTAAGATGAATAATTTCTTGAAATTATATTTTGAACTATCTATAGTTAAATGACCCTTCAAATGACTCCACTAGAACTGAAAAGTAATAAATATGGCATACAATAACTAGCTTGGTCTAAATATGAAATTAACTTACTTTACATTTACAGACAATTTCAAACATATTAAAAAATAAATAAAAAAATTTAACATATTTATTATAATAATGTTTTTGGATACCTAAGGAAGATACAAGATATTATAATAAAAATCTAACATTCAACTACACTGTCACTTTAATGTAAGTTAACCACTTTCCTTTCTTAAAAGTGAAAAGAACAAAGTTGTTCTGTCTAATTTAGACTACATATCCTCGTCATAAACATTTTCTAATTTTAACATCTATAAATTACACAATAAAAGCATCGATGGATTTAACTCCAAATTCATTTATAAAAGATACTTGACTTTAACATTATCTGAATAAGCTGTTTTTATATTTTTAATTCAATACATGAGGCATGTGCTTGTCAAATACTAACAGTCATGGGAGTAATATTTTGTTTACTTGTCAGATTAGATGGATATATTTAGCATCTGGTTTTTAAAAATATGTATTTTAAAGAAAAAAATAAGATATAGTAGGAAAAAATATTTATTGACAAGAAAATAAATGCATTGCAGATGAAACTGAAAAAGAAAGAAAAATATTATAAACATTAGTTATTTCATTAACACATGTCTTAAAATATTAATTAAATCAAATAATTTTTAAATCATTTTGTGTCTATGCTCTAACAAGTATTTTTTTTGGTCTTGATGTTTGCCAAAAAAAAAGGTTCATACATGAAATCTATACATATCCATAATTTGAAATACCATTATATTGTCTAATCAATATTATAAATAAATATCAGCATTTTAAATTAGACAAAATAATGCATATCACATTTTAAAAATCGATTTATATTGTATGCTGAACATAAATGTAATATTTCATGTCCCTTAAAATAATATACCTCTATATCAACTATAAAATGTATTCCTTTGTCTGATTGGTCAGAATATGATTCCTCTGTAGCACAAAGTAGCACAAAGTAGGGGTAATGTATGTAAAATAAACATATTCTAATATAGGACATGTAACTATTCCTAATTCTTAACATTCTTTCTCCTGTGATTCTTAACTAGCATGCATTGTGCAAACCAACCTGTATGCATGGTCTTTGAAAGTCAATTATCTTGAAAATAACAGTTTATCTTCATTAGGTGTCTTATTCATTATTTTCAAAATAGAGGATTGTGAAATACCATCCAAAAAAATAAATAAATAAATCTAAGTGTCTCCAATAGGATGCATCCACAGCCTTAGTCCATCAAATTGTTGCCACTTACCATGTGAACTTGTCTTTGTATGGTTTTCAAAGTCAACACATTTGAAAGGCAATGCCAGACATGATCACATTAGTATTCATCACTTTCAAACTTGGATTCTTCACTTTCAATCTTGGATTCTTCACTTTCAGTCTGGGATACTTCACTTTCAGTCTTGAATTCTTCACTTTCAGTCTTTAGATGAAGTCATCTCCCTAATGGCAGAAAAAGTGAAAATCAAACAATTAATACAAGTGTGTGAATTAGTTCTGCACTCCTCTCCTCCCCCCCCCCCATTTCTGAAACAATTTCTGTCACTAGCTTACTAAGGCCTAGATTTGGAGTTTGGCGTTAGCCGTGAAAACCAGCGTTAGGGGCTCTTAACGCTGGTTTTAGGCTAACTCTGGTATTTGGAGTCACTCAAAAAAGGGTCTAACGCTCACTTTCCAGCCGCGGCTTTTCCATACCGCAGATCCCCTTACGTAAATTGCGTATCCTATCTTTTCAATGGGATTTTTCTAACTCCGGTATTTAGAGTCGTGGCTGAAGTGAGCGTTAGAACTCTAACGACAAAACTCCAGCCGCAGGAAAAAAGTCAGTAGTTAAGAGCTTTCTGGGCTAACGCCGGTTCATAAAGCTCTTAACTACTGTACTCTAAAGTACACTAACACCCATAAACTACCTATGTACCCCTAAACCGAGGTCCCCCCACATTGCCGACACTCGATTAATTTTTTTTAACCCCTAATCTGCCGACCGCCAACTATGTTATCCTTATGTACCCCTAATCTGCTGCCCCTAACACCACCGACCCCTATATTATATTTAGTAACCCTTAAACTGCCCCCCACAATGTCGCCGCCAGCTACCTACACTTATTAACCCCTAATCTGCCGACCGCAAAGCGCCGCCACCTAAGTTATCCTTATGTACCCTAATCTGCTACCCCTAACACCGCCGACCCCTATATTATATTTATTAACCCCTAATCTGCCCCCCACAACGTCGCCTCCACCTGCCTACACTTATTAACCCCTAATCTGCTGAGCGGACCTGAGCGCTACTATAATAAAGTTATTAACCCCTAATCCGCCTCACTAACCCTATAATAAATAGTATTAACCCCTAATCTGCCCTCCCTAACATCGCCGACACCTAACTTCAATTATTAACCCCTAATCTGCCGACCGGAGCTCACCGCTATTCTAATAAATGTATTAACCCCTAAAGCTAAGTCTAACCCTAACACCCCCCTAAATTAAATATAATTTTAATCTAACGAAATTAATTAACTCTTATTAAATAAATTATTCCTATTTAAAGCTAAATACTTACCTGTAAAATAAACCCTAAAATAGCTACAATATAAATTATAATTACATTGTAGCTATTTTAGGATTAATATTTATTTTACAGGCAACTTTGTAATTATTTTAACCAGGTACAATAGCTATTAAATAGTTAAGAACGATTTAATAGTTACCTAGTTAAAATAATTACAAAATGACCTGTAAAATAAATCCTAACCTAAGTTACAATTAAACCTAACACTATACTATCATTAAATTAATTAAATAAAATACCTACAATTAAACCTAACACTACACTATCAATAAATTAATTAAATACAATACCTACAATTACCTACAATTAAACCTAACACTACACTATCAATACATTAATTAAATACAAAACCTACAAATAACTACAATGAAATAAACTAACTAAAGTACAAAAAATAAAAAAGAACTAAGTTACAAAAAATAAAAAAATATTTACAAACATAAGAAAAATATTACAACAATTTTAAACTAATTACACCTACTCTAAGCCCCCTAATAAAACAACAAAGCCCCCCAAAATAAAAAATGCCCTACCCTATTCTAAATTACTAAAGTTCAAAGCTCTTTTACCTTACCAGCCCTGAACAGGGCCCTTTGCGGGGCATGCCCCAAGAAGTTCAGCTCTTTTGCCTGTAAAAAAAACATACAATACCCCCCCCCAACATTACAACCCACCACCCACATACCCCTAATCTAACCCAAACCCCCCTTAAATAAACCTAACACTAAGCCCCTGAAGATCTTCCTACCTTGTCTTCACCATACCAGGTTCACCAATCGGTCCTGAAGAGCTCCTCCGATGTCCTGATCCAACCCCAAGCGGGGGGCTGAAGATGTCCATGATCCGGTAGAAGTCTTCATCCAAGCGGGGCAGAAGAGGTCTTCCATCCGATTGAAGTCTTCATCCAAGCGGCATCTTCTATCGACATCCATCTGGAACGGAGCGGCAGCATCCTGAAGACCTCCGACGCGGAACATCCATCCTGGCCGACGACTGAACGACGAATGACGGTTCCTTTAAATGACGTCACCCAAGATGGCGTCCCTCGAATTCTGATTGGCTGATAGGATTCTATCAGCCAATCGGAATTAAGGTAGGAATATTCTGATTGGCTGATGGAATCAGCCAATCAGATTTAGCTTGCATTCTATTGGCTGATCGGAACAGCCAATAGAATGCGAGCTCAATCTGATTGGCTGATTGGATCAGCCAATCGGATTGAACTTGATTCTGAGCCAATCAGAATATTCCTACCTTAATTCCGATTGGCTGATAGAATCCTATCAGCCAATCGGAATTCGAGGGACGCCATCTTGGGTGACGTCATTTAAAGGAACCGTCATTCGTCGTTCAGTCGTCGGCCAGGATGGATGTTCCGCGTCAGAGGTCTTCAGGATGCTGCCGCTCCGTTCCAGATGGATGTCGATAGAAGATGCCGTCTGGATGAAGACTTCAATCGGATGGAAGACCTCTTCTGCCCCGCTTGGATGAAGACTTCTACCGGATCATGGACATCTTCAGCCCCCCGCTTGGGCTTGGATCAGGACATCGGAGGAGCTCTTCAGGACCGATCGGTGAACCTGGTATGGTGAAGACAAGGTAGGAAGATCTTCAGGGGCTTAGTGTTAGGTTTATTTAAGGGGGGTTTGGGTTAGATTAGTGGTATGTGGGTGGTGGGTTGTAATGTTGGGGGGGGGTATTGTATGTTTTTTTTACAGGCAAAAGAGCTGAACTTCTTGGGGCATGCCCCGCAAAGGGCCCTGTTCAGGGCTGGTAAGGTAAAAGAGCTTTTAACTTTAGTAATTTAGAATAGGGTAGGGCATTTTTTATTTTGGGGAGCTTTGTTGTTTTATTAGGGGGCTTAGAGTAGGTGTAATTAGTTTAAAATTGTTGTAATATTTTTCTTATGTTTGTAGATATTTTTTTATTTTTTGTAACTTAGTTCTTTTTTATTTTTTGTACTTTAGTTAGTTTATTTCATTGTAGTTATTTGTAGATATTGTATTTAATTAATGTATTGATAGTGTAGTGTTAGGTTTAGTTGTAGGTAATTGTAGGTATTTTATTTAATTAATTTAATGATAGTATAGTGTTAGGTTTAATTGTAACTTAGGTTAGGATTTATTTGACAGGTAATTTTGTAATTATTTTAACTAGGTAACTATTAAATAGTTCTTAACTATTTAATAGCTATTGTACCTGGTTAAAATAATTACAAAGTTGCCTGTAAAATAAATATTAATCCTAAAATAGCTACAATGTAACTATAATTTATATTGTAGCTATATTAGGATTTATTTTACAGGTAAGTATTTAGCTTTGAATAGGAATAATTTATTTAATAAGAGTTAATTAATTTCGTTAGATGTAAATTATATTTAACTTAGGGGGGTGTTAGTGTTAGGGTTAGACTTAGCTTTAGGGGTTAATCCATTTATTAGAATAGCGGTGAGCTCCGGTCGGCAGATTAGGGGTTAATAATTGAAGTTAGGTGTCGGCGATGTTAGGGAGGGCAGATTAGGGGTTAATACTATTTATTATAGGGTTAGTGAGGCGGATTAGGGGTTAATAACTTTATTATAGTAGCGCTCAGGTCCGCTCGGCAGATTAGGGGTTAATAAGTGTAGGCAGGTGGAGGCGACGTTGTGGGGGGCAGATTAGGGGTTAATAAATATAATATAGGGGTCGGCGATGTTAGGGCAGCAGATTAGGGGTACATAGGGATAATGTAAGTAGCGACGGTGTCCGGAGCGGTAGATTAGGGGTTAATAATAATATGCAGGGGTCAGCGATAGCGGGGGCGGCAGAATAGGGGTTAATAAGTGTAAGGTTAGGGGTGTTTAGACTCGGGGTACATGTTAGAGTGTTAGGTGCAGACGTATGAAGTGTTTACGCATAGCAAACAATGGGGCTGCGTTAGGAGCTGAACGCGGCTTTTTTGCAGGTGTTAGGTTTTTTTTCAGCTCAAAGAGCCCCATTGTTTCCTATGGGGGAATCGTGCACGAGCACGTTTTTTAGGCTGGCCGCTTGCGTAAGCAACTCTGGTATCGAGAGTTGCAGTTGCGTTAAAAATGCTCTACGCTCCTTTTTTGGAACCTAACGCAGCCTTTATGTGGACTCTCAATACCAGAGTTATTTTTATGGTGCGGCCAGAAAAAAGCCGGCGTTAGCTATGTGGGTCCTTACCGACAAAACTCTAAATCTAGCCGTTAGCGTGTGTAGCATCTTGTGTTATGTTCTATCAATCAAGTGTGAAGATGAGTCATATTGTTTAGACCTAACCTCTGATGTGTGACTTTGAATCTGAGTTTGAAGCATATAGTCTTGCTAGAGGATCCCTTTCTGAGTATCCAAAATTCTAGTAATGTGTAAACTAAAAACTAGTTTGTAAAATGTATGCCATATGATGTCTGTTTGTGACAAATTCCCGCCAGCCACAGTCCATACATTATTTATACTTACCAGCTGATGTTGTCTTTAAAAACCAGGTGGCAAAGTCGTTACAGGACCCAATGACCAGAGCATCACCTATAATAATAAATATAACATTTTGAATCATTTGATGAACAATCCTAACATGTTTGCAAAATTCTCTACTTGTCATTTCCCTAGAATTCACATATATTGGCAATACTCCTATCTAACTTCTATTATTTACCGTCTGAAGTTGATGATGTTTGCTCTGACATTGAGCCCCTCATACCGGAATGGCCCATCTAGAATAGGGTCGTCCTCCTCATCAAGGAGGAAGCGTTGGGGCACCTGGACGGCCTGCAGCATCCCAGCCCGCTCTGCAATATTATGCAGGATGCTGCAGGCTATAACGATCTTCGTCACCTTACTAGGGCTGTATTGGAGGGCTCCTCCCGACCTGTCAAGGCATCTTAGTCTCATTTTGAGGAGCCCAAACATCCTCTCCACTACAGCCCTAGTCCGCTTGTGCGCCCTATTGTAGTGCTTCTGGGCCTCGTCGGTGGGGATACGCAACGGCGTAATGAGCCAAGGACGGCTCATGTAATCAGAATCACCTATAAATAATGAACATAACAAAATTAAAAATATTAAAAATATATTAATTTATTTTGTATAAAATAAAATTCATTTGTGTACACTAAAATCCACTAAAATAATCATTTGACTTTAAACAGAATTATATGTTTAAATCACATTCTCTATCTGCCCATTTAAGCTAAGACATGCTACCTATGCGTATTTTGCATAAACCAAACATTTGCTAGAATAAAAACAAAATGGTTAAATTGCATTCTCTATCTGCCCATTTAAGCTAAGACATGCTACATATGCGTATTTTGCATAAACCAGACCTTTGCTAAAATAAAAACAAAATGGTTAAATTGCATTCTCTATCTGGCCATTTAAGCTAAGATATGCTACATATCTGTTTGGAGCTAAAACTAGACATTTGTTGAAAGACAATTAAATGGTTAAATTGCATTCTCTATCTGGACATTTAAGCTAAGACATGCTACCTATGCGTATTTCGCATAAACCAAACATTTGCTAGAATAAATACAAACTGGTTAAATTGCATTCTCTATCTGGCCATTTAAGCTAAGACATGCTACATATCTGTTTGGAGCTAAAACTAGACATTTGTTGAAAGACAATTAAATGGTTAAATTGCATCCTACAGCTGCACATTTTGCACATTACACAAACAACTGTTTTTTAAGAATACAGTGGCAATTGTCTAACTAATTAACTATGTTGTGCACAAATACTCACCAACTAGCCACCCAGGTGGAAACTATCTTTCCTCAAACTGCCACCACAGGGATGACTGTCTGAGGATGCGGGCATCATGACAAGCCCCGCTGAAATTCGCACACACGTGCATAATCCGCATACGTGCGTCACAAACATACTACACGTTGAGGCTATGGAAATGTTTGCAATTTCAGAAGGGCAAGTCATGTGCTGGAGCACGCAGCGCAATGTGGGTGCAATCTATTGCTCCCAAGACATTGGGCAATTGAGCTATTGCAAAGAATTCCCTCTTTGCGCCTCCAATCACCATCATTCTGAAGGAATCCTATGTAATGCTTACTAACATGTACCATGGCGTCCAGAAAGTTATAAAAAACCACAGAGAAGGTACCTTGAGCCAGGCCATGCATGTACCCCTCTCCAGATTGAAAACTCCCGGAGGCCAGGACGTGTATGCAGCTTAGCATCTTGGTGATGCCAGGGACAGCAGTCCGCATACGTATACGTGGCTCCAGATGAGGTCTAAGAACATTGTAAAGGCCAATGAGCTGTTCGCGATTAAGCCTATACCTGTCATAAACCTCAAAGTCACTCATGTTTTCCAATATGAGTCTCACCCTATGAACACGAGGACCTCGAACCAAACAAGCCCTTTGTCTCTCTCTGAGCCGCGGAGCCCATCTGATTCTATTAATCACTACTTGTGCAACAGCACCAGCAGTAACGTCTACCAGATCATCATTCATATTTGCCAAGCTAAGCAGCACAAAGCCAAACAGCAGAGCAAACACAACACAAGGAGTAACAAGGTATGCAAAAACACAAAAGCGAATTGATACAATGTCGATCACAAGGGACGCCTTTGCCATGTTGTTTGGGGGATTTATAGTGCAATTAGTCCAATGGTAGCGTGTTTGTAATAATTGATGATTGTATACACTTGTTTGTATGTGAGCGGCGTGAATGCTTTCAAAGTGGGCGGTTTTTTTTAGGTGTTTGCTGAAATTTTGTTTTCCCCCAATGAATCGCAATGTGAAAATGTAACATATACAGTGCATCTTCGTAATGTTTGTTCATATGCATAATAAATACTTATTAAACGCGATCTTATAGTAAAAAAAACACGTCCACGCTAACATGAATGAAAGTGCATACTTGTGTATAATAGCATAGAATCTGATGGATCAATGTTGCTGCAATATTGTTTGTAAACGATAAAGTAACAGCTGACATCTGTAGTATTGTATATATAAGTGATTGGCGAGATGTCAATATTGTACGCGTCCCATTAAAATCCCACTAATAATGAAGATCTTCCGGCTGACATCTCTAGTATTGTATATATAAGTGATTGGCGAGATGTCAATATTGTACGCGTCCCTTTAAAATCACAATAATAATGATGTTCCAAACTCTTGTTTACGTATATGTAGTATTGAGTGCTGAACTTCTGAAAGGGGCGGTACAGTCCTAAAGTTGTAATGTGTATGGTTGAAGCTTCTAATGACGTCATCATATTAGCAACCTGCCTGTGTAGTTATCAAATCCTCATTTTGTTGTTGTATTTTACTACATTGTTATTGTGTGCTGATTAAAATATAAATGTGTGCTTTGTGGTTGCGTGATGCGTGTTATGTACACATCTACCTATATATTGTGATTCTCTCCCACATATGCTGACTTATATAAAGCAGTATAGCATTGTTGTTCCTTCACAAAAAGTGACAGCTGTAATCTGTTCTAATGATGTTGTTATTGTACGTAATTCCTAATAGTATATTGTGAGTGAATCGTGATATTAAAGGGACAGCAAATCCCTTTTTTATGTTTCCTGATTCATAGAGAGAATGTAATGTGTTTTTTTGTCCATAATATCAATGCACATGTATGAGTGAATGATAAAAGTAATGTATGTGCATCCATTAATGATCATGTGTTGAGCCTATGTAGATATGCTGTTCATGCAAGCATATGAGTTGAATAAATGAAATGCTATAATAGAGGTAAATGAGAGGTGTTTCCAATTGTCTACTGTTTGTGAATAATGAGATGTTAAAAATATTTTTCTGTCCGTTTAAATCTGATGTAATTGTTCAAAATGTTTGTTACTAGTGATGTTGATTTGTAGTTTATGTAATGTAAATTTCTATAACAATTTGATGTTGTAGTGAATTTCACACAAGTAAAAGCCATAACTCCATAGGGAAATAGCCATTTCTTGATCTACTTGTCATAGCGGGACTAACGCAATAAAACATGAGTTAGTTTCACAATTCTAACGCTGGTATTACGAGTTTTCTTGTCTACGCTTTTTCCGTGCGTTTAGGTAAATCTGGCTGTCGTGTGCATGAGCACGTCTTCCCCATAGAAGTCAATGGAGGATAAAAATGTGTGTATAAATAAAATCCAAGACTTGTTTTGAGCGTAAAGTGAGTGACGTCATGTTCTTGTGTGAAAAAGTAGCTAAATCGTGTTAAATTCCTAATCAATATTTTATTTGTGTATGTAATGTGCTGTATATTGTTTGTATGTATCGATTAGTGTATGTATGTGATAATATTAGTAGTTAGATGTAGCTATATGAGTGTCTGTTCCCGTCTGTCAATGTAAGTCAATGTAAAATGGATTTGTGTGGATTTTGTTTCAAACACCCGAGATCTCATAACTTTGAACCATTCCATTTTGACATGAAAATATGAAATCGTAAAAATAAATATAGTGTAGTGTTTGTATGAGTGTTAGTGTAGTTTGTGTAATGTTTTATTTGTGATTTGTGGATGTTTATTTTCGTGGTAGATGTTAACTACTGGGTCTGGGTTTTTGGTAACGATTTCAGGGTAGAACTTTTTTTTAGTGGTGTTAGGGAAACTCGTAATACCAGCAGGCGGTAAAAAAGCAGCATTAGGACCGGCCAACGCTGCTTTTTTACCCTTTTTTAACACAAAACTTGTAATCTAGGCTTATGTTAGGAAATGTAAGTATTTATCTAATATTAAAATTTTAGTTTTAATAATATAAAAGTAAACTTCAATTTATTGCCTGTCAATTTTAAAATTTTTGAGGAAATACTTATCTGAACATATTTCATTACTTTTGTGTATCAATTATATGTAACGCAATTGTAATGTGTCTGTTTTTAGATACTTATATATATGTTTGTTTATAGAATCTTGAACTTTATTTAATAAAACTATTGTTTTTTTGTATCTATTGGAGCCTGAAACAGTATTAACAATCTATCTGCGAGATTACGAGTTTGGCGTTAACAGGGGTGCGTTGCTAACGAGGCTTTTATTTCTAACGCTACCTTAAGTCAACGCTGGTATTACAGGTTCTTTTAAACCTGGCGTTAGCCGCAAAAAGGTGAGCGTAGAGCAGAATTTAGCTCCACATCTCACTGTAATACCAGCGTTGCTTACGGTAGCGGTAAGCTGTCTAAACATGCTTGTGCACGATTTCCCCATAGGAAACAATGGGGCTGAGCTGGCTGAAAAAAAAACTAACACCTGCAAAAAAGCAGCGTCCAGCTTCTAACGCAGCCCCATTGTTTCCTATGGGAAAATAGAAAATATGTCTGCACCTAACACCCTAACATGAACCCCGAGTCTAAACACCCCTAATCTTACACTTATTGACCACTAACCTGCCATCCCCCGCTATCGCTGACACCTGCATTACATTATTAAGCCCTAATCTGCCACTCCGGACACCGCCGGAGTGTAATTATACATTATAAACCCCTAATCTGCTGCCCCCAACACCGCCGCCACCTACATTATAGTTATTAACCCCTAATCTGCCCCCCCAATGTCGCTGCAACTATATTAAATTAATTAACCCCTAATCTTCTGCCGCTAACGTCGCCGCCACTATAATAAAGTTATTAACCCCTAAACCTAAGTCTAACCCTAACCCCCCTAATTTAAATATAATTTAAATACATCTAAATAAAATAACTACAATTAAATAAATTATTCCTATTTAAAATTAAATAATTACCTATAAAATAAACCATAAGCTAGCTACAATATAACTAATAGTTACATTGTAGCTAGCTTATGATTTATTTTTATTTTACAGGCAACTTTGTATTTATTTTAACTAGGTACAATAGTTATTAAATAGTTATTAACTATTTAATAGCTACCTAGCTAAAATAAGTACAAAAGTACCTGTAAAATAAATCCTAACCTAAGTTACAATTACACCTAACACTACACTATCATTAAATTAATTACATAAATCAGATTTTTCCTACCTTAATGCTGATTGGCTGATAGAATCCTATCAGCCAATCGGAATTCGAGGGACGCCATCTTGGATGATGTAATTTAAAGGAATATTCATTTGTTGTTAGTCGACGGCCTAGAAGGATGTTCCGCACCGGAGGTCATCAAGATGGAGCCGTTCCTCGTCGGATGGATGAAGATAGAAGATGCCGCTTGGATGAAGCCTTCTCCCGGTCCGGATGTCCTCTTCTGCCTGGATAGGATGAAGACTTCTGCCGGTCTGGCAACAGAGGTGTAGATAATTATCAAGATGACATGCATTAATTAACAACAGAGGTGTAGATAAAGCTTCCTCCAAGGTATTAGTCAATTGTCTATGAACCTGTTAGCATTAGGTAAAACATTAGTTATCTTTAGTGAGGGGAATACAGAACTAATGAAAAATGTATTAAATTAATGTCATGTTACCTAAAATAACTATTTGTCTTTCTCTTTGGTACATTTCCTGAAGATCAAGAAATAACAATTAACAAAAATGAAGTGTTGGATACCCTTCTGGAAGCAGAAAATAATTTAATGAGGACATACTTTAAAGTCCAAAACTTAAGAGAAAAATATGAATTGTTTTAAAATAAAGAGAATCAATCAATATTTTTTTCATGTGAAAATAACATATTTTATTTATTATTTATATTTGATGTGAAATAAAAAAATTAATATTTTTTTAATGTGAAAATGATTTTTTTTGTTCAATTAAATTCTTTTTTATTGAAAATCATAATTTGTTTTGGCTCTGTGTGTTTTTTTCATAATAACATGTTTTTTTTATTAATTATTTAGAAAACATAAAACTGTTAACATGTATATTAGTCTTGAGGGGGGAGGTGATACAATGGAAATATAAGAGTTGTTGTTATATCTTTGAAATACATTGCTTCATGGTAATTACTGTATTACCTAAATAATTGAAAAAACAAAAGTTAAAAGTGATAGGAAAGACAAAAATAAGATTGCATGAGTCAGATAGACAATCTTATTTTAGGACTCTAAATTCTAATATATCTTCAAATGTGCATTCTTCAAAAAAATATCCTTTATTACAACATTAATAAGTACATATCAAACACTAGTGGTATCTTCTGGTTTATTATTTTTTTCTCTTGTGATTAGCTTAGATATTTGGAAAATACACAAATTGAACAGCGCTAACTACTGATGGAGGATGATCAATACCACATAGATTAAAGGGACAGTAAAGTCAAAACTAAACTTTCATGATTCAGATAGGGAATGCAATTTTAAACAACTTTCCAATTTACTTTTATCATCAAATTTGCTTTGTTCCCTTGGTGGTATTTTTGAAGAGCTAAACCTAGCTAGGCTCAAAGTGATTTCTAAACAGTTGAAAACCACCTCCTAGCTCAGAGCATTTTGAAAGTTTTTCACAGTTAGACTGTGCTAGTTCACATGTGTCATATAGATAATATTGTGCTCTCTCCCGTGAAGTTATTTAGGAGTCTTCTCTGATTGACTACACTGCATGTCTGTCAAAGGCACTTAGATAAGGAGGCTGTCTGCAAAGGCTTAGATACAAGGTAATCACAGAGGTAAAAAGTATATTTATATAACTGTGTTGGTTATGCAAAAACGGGGGAATGGGTAATAAAGGGATTATCTATCTTTTTAAATAAGAAAAATTTTGGTGTAGACTGTCCCTTTAAGACAATGATTACAAACAAAAATCAGTGATGATGTAAAACACTAAAAAGTTGAGTTTACAATGTTAAACTTACAGTACATATAAACTGAAAGTAAAAAATAATAATACAAAATGCTACAAATTATACACTAATGCTTCCCAAAAATGAAAAGCAACAAGAAAACCACAATGAAAATGAATAAAATTAAATAAAATTAAATACAAGACCTGCTGCTGCTGCTTTACCGGTGGTGTCCTGCGTGCCTCCCGGAGTATAATAGAATCCCAAAAATCTGTGAAAAAACAAAGCGCAAACAGACTCAAGTGTAGATTGATAAGGCGCAAAGTACCACGCTAATGTATTACACTTACAGTGTTGAAAGTTTAATCAGGCGTTTATTAAAAAACATCAAGGATCCAGATGTATCACAATAAAAACAATGTCAGTCCATAAAACTGTGCGAGTCCCTCAGGGTAGTCGTCACAGAACAGGATAGTTCAAATCCTTGCTGGCTTCCGTAGTCGCGGCTCTGGTAGCAATGTCCATATCAAAGTATCAGGTGCCAGTAAATTCTTCCACAGAGCACTACGGGTATTCAGATAGTCCAAATTTGATGTTTTTTAATAAACGCCTGATTAAACTTTCAACACTGTAAGTGTAATACATTAGCATGGTACTTTGCGCCTTATCAATCTACACTTGAGTCTGTTTGCGCTTTGTTTTTTCACAGATTTTAGCTTAGATATTTACATCTTCCTGTCAGTATTGCAATGCTGTCACTTCAGTGATTAATATACAGAGAATGTGATAATATAATTTCATTTTATTAAAGTTTTTAAAAATTGTATGTTCTATCTGAATCATAAAACTAAAGATTGTGTTTTTGCTATCCCTTTATTGAAATACATTTTTGTTCTATCATCGAACATATAACAAATTAATATTTCACAATCATAAATCTTATTTATATATATTAAAATCTAATAAATAAGTTAAAATAAAAACAATTAAAATTGGTGTTCGTCGATTTATAAATATATAATTCACAATTATTTCTATTATGCGCTATAATTTAACTAGTTTTAATAATAAATATGGCGCAAAAATACGAATAAGAGCGAGATTTATCAATATCATGCCACATCTCGACTTTGAAAAGTAACGTAAAAATATGACCTATTTTATGATAAATAACGGCGCACATGTGCGCCGATCCGATGGCGATATGCAGAGAACTTGAGGAGAACTGAAAGGAGAACTTGAACAAAGTTTGATAAATCGAGCCCATTGTATCTGTATTATTATCACTATTTATGTGTGGTTTTTGTTGCACATTTTATTTTTAGTTTAAATAAAGAACTATCCAGAAACTGAACCCCCCCCCCCCCAAAAAAAAACAGATCACATTTAATTAGTGCGAGCAAGACAGTCAATATTAGCCTGAATTCAACAAAGATAATCAGTTATTGAAAAGGAAAGATTCTTAGCTAATATCATGATACCATAACAAATCTAACTTAAAAAAAAGAAAGTGTAGCCTGTCACATGATAACTGAAAAAAAAAAATGGTCACAAGTGTAGACTGGCTCCCATTATTTAAAAGTAGGTAACGTAAAAGGAAAACAATACAACAATGCATGTCACTACTCCCGCAAATAAAAGAAAAAAGAAAAAAAAATTGAACATATGGACCAAAGGCCCATATTAAAATAAATACGAGTTTTTAATGTTAAAGCTTTGTGTTAAATGGACATTAAACACTTTGAGACAGTAAAATTAAATGAATAATTGTATACTTTAATTATTTATTTTGTCCCCTTTTCCCGTAATTTCATTCTGAAATTGTGAACATTTCAGGTCCTGTTAGAAATGGAAGTGCCGAACACTGTTACAGTATATGGTTTCACAGGGGTATAAATATGAGGTGACACATAGGCCAGAATCCCTAAATCAATCATCACAATATTTGATACTACAAAAAAGACACAGACCGGTGTTATACGATTGTGCAGCCTCGCTTTCAGGCCATTGACGAACTTACAGCCAATTAAATCATCTCTCCTGGAGGAGCGCCTGACCCGGGTCTTTTTAAAAAGGATATAAAACCAGAATGATTTATACTTCCTCTTGATAAAGTCAGGTCGCAGCCTGAGGAAACGCGTTGAGGCCGTGCTACCACCATATCCGGGACACTGCAATTCTGGTGCTGATTACAGAGTATCCCCCGACACGGCGAGTCCCCTTACGGCTTTCCGGAAGCTCTCCAGAGGACTTAGCCGACGGGGTGACGGAGAACGCACCCACAAACATCAGGAGTAAAGGACTCAAACTTGGTGATAGTGCTTTTAAATTTTGTTCATCTTGTACGTGTGATTTATACACTTTGATTTTAGTTCCATTAAACGGCGTTACACTTAGAGTGGGATGCGCTCTGTGTCTTCTTTTGTCTTCTAGCTCTTCTCATGATCAGGAACACAGCCCTGTATCTCACTCTGGCGCTGCACCCACTCGCTACACTGAACTTGGGAAGTATTTTAACCCCTTGTTCTCTCGTTCTCTTTTTTCAATTGTATTGTTGTTATTAGTCTGTATGGGCATTTATATTGCTGTATGATTTATTCAACTATATAACAGGTGTTATGCAGACTAGTATATAACTTGCTATTCCTTTATTTTATTTTATTTTATATTGTATAAGGTTGGGTACTAATCGCCTGTTGTTGTTGTCTTTGTTCAAGCCAAAGCACAGAGTCACTTTATTGGCTAATATATCTACACCCCGTTATACTTATTTCTCTTTGATCATATTCCCATTTGGGTTAATTAGATACTACTAGATTCCTCTAAGACCATAAGTGGAATTTAGGTTTTACCGGGAAGCGCAGTTTTTTGGTCTAAATTTCTTTTTACTGTTACAGTATAGTCCACACAGCCATTGACTGCACACTCGAGTGACCTATTTATAACTGTCCCTAATTGGCCACAGCAGAGAAAGTAACCGAAGTTACAACATGGCAGCTCACATTGTTTTATAGTCATTAAAGCTTTACACTTATTTTGTCACTATTTAAACAACTAATTGTAATTTTAAATATCTACATCTACCTGTTATTCTAATACTAAATCTTTCTTTGAATGCTTCTTTCTTTCTAGCATTTATTTAGTGTTTGATGTTTCTTTAATGGTGTTTTTGGCTTCTTTGTGTATGGCATTCCCGTTTATTGGCCATTCAACTACTTGAATAAGATAATGAATAATAAATACAATATTAACAGAAAATCTTACATTTGTAAACAAATAATTTAATAGCAATATTTACAACTCTACATGCCCTTAATTAACCCTTGTCTTTCTTTTTTCTTTTCTGTACATTCAGTAAACACAAGCAGTGGTTAGTGGGATAGCATGATCTAGCTGCCCAGTCACCCTAACTCAAATATTAAATTTGCTTGCAACCACATAACATAACATATATATATATATATATATATATATATATATATATATATATATATATAATATATATATATATATATATGTGGAAGCAAACAAATGCACTCTCAGGTCTTGTTAATAGTGGGTCATAAACCAATGTTTATTGACGTTTTGGGGTTCACACAGAACCCTTCATCAGAATTCTGATGAAGGGGTCTGTGTGAACCGCGAAACGTCAATAAACATTGGTTTGTGACCCACTATTAACAAGACCTGAGAGTGCATTTGTTTGCTTCCATATTCATTTCATTTTTGCACCCAGGCTGCTGACCCAGGAGGGCAGATTTACTTTCAGGATTGCATTATATATATATATATATATATATATATACACACTTTGAAAAGCCACATTGGGAATGGAGAATTCGGAAGAGGGACAGTTTTTCTGGGTCTCAAATTCCAAATTGTAGCTAACTACATTCATACAGCTAAATGCCCACTGAAACATAAGGAATTATTTAGATACAGAGATAATTTTACTTAAGCTTCTTACTTTTTTGTAATGCTAAAATTAAAATGATAATGTGCATGTTGCAACGCATTCCCCGGACAACTCAAATTAAGAGTATATACTTTTTAAATCAGCTATCCATGGTAAATTTGAATATGCATATTTTTTTATGGATAGTTAGGCAGGTGTAAGGGATTAAAAGCTTTTCATGATTACATGCACAAATACTTGTTAGTGCTAGATTGCAAGTGGTACGCAAACTTTTGCATTAGAGTTTTCGCACAGGTTAAATTGCACTCATATTGCAAGTTCAGTGTAATCGCGATCACTTGTGCGCAATTGCAATTTACGCTAGTATAATTACCGCAATCTCAGAACTGTGGTTAACTGTTTCGTAAAATTAAAAAGTTGCACAAAACTCATCAAAAATACATTACAAAGTACAGTTACACTCATGATAACACGGTCTAATAAAAAATATGTATTTATATGTGTATATATATATTTATATATATAAACACATAAATACATATGTGCAAATACATACACACATATATATAAGTGCATTGGAGCCCTTTGCATTAAGTAGATGAAAACATGCAAAACTATATTTGTGCAATATTAATTTTTAATAAAGTGTTATAGTGTATATTTACTGTAAATATTTAACATTCCAATGTTCTGCACATATCAGAATATGTTCTATGTATTTTTAAACATATTCCTATTTATATCTGTATATATCTATACCTATATATAATCATGTATTTATATAGGTATAGATAGATATTTTACCAAAATACCATCACATACAGTATATATATATATATATATATATATATATATATATATATATATATATATATATATATATATATAAATATGTATTTATGAATAAATAGAACATATTATACTATGTGCAGAACATTGGATTGTGAAATATTCTTATTTCCATTACGGGTAAGCGCATATAAGAATACGCGATCGGGTTAGCGAGCAAGTTTTTTTCCACTGTTTTTTCTCCATTGACTTCTATGGGGGAAGAGGTTATCTTTTACGCGACAGTCTAATTGCACTAGAAGTAACCTGTTTGCGGGTGTCGGGTTATCGTGAGCATGATAACTTTTTACTTTCAAATCATAATACCAGCGCAACTCGATGCACACAAACAGATAACTTCTAGCGCAATAAGCGCTCTAGCGGAAGCAGTAAATATTGCTCCACTTGTAATCTGGCCCTTAATGTATTAGCGGTTTATATTAAAACTGCTGTTAGAACTTATATATACAGTATTGCATACATATATAGTATAGTACATAAATACATAAAGTATCCCACAAAAGTGAGTACACCCCTCACATTTTTGTAAATATTTTATTATATCTTTTCATGTGACAACACTGAAGAAATAACACTTTGCTACAATGTAAAGTAGTAAGTGTACAGCCTGTATAACAGTGTAAATTTGCTGTCCCTGCAAAATAACTCAACACACAGCCATTAATGTCTAAACTGTTGGCAACAAAAGTGAGTACACCCCTAAGTGGAAATATCCAAATTGGGCCCAAAGTGTCAATGGAAATATCCAAATTGGGCCCAAAGTGTCAATATTTTGTGTGGCCACCATTATTTTCCAGCACTGCCTTAACCCTCTTGGGCATGGAGTTCACCAGAGGTTCACAGGTTGCAACTGGAGTCCTCTTCCACTCCTCCATGACGACATCACCGAGCTGGTGGATGTTAGAGACCTTGCGCTCCCCCACCTTCCATTTGAGGATGCCCCACAGATGCTCAATAGGGTTTAGGTCTAGAGACATGCTTGGCCAGACCATCACCTTTACCCTCAGCTTTTTTAGCAAGGCAGTGGTCGACTTGGAGGTGTGTTTGTGGTTGATATCATGTTGGAATACTGCCCTGTGGCCCAGTCTCTGAAGGGAGGGGATCATGCTCTGCTACAGTATGTCACAGTACATGTTGGCATTCATGGTTTCCTCAATGAACTGTAGTTCCCTAGTTCCAGCAGCACTCATGCAAGCCCAGACCATGACACTCCTACCACAATGCTTGACTGTAGGCAAGACACACTTGTCTTTGTACTCCTCACCTGGTTGCCGCCACACACGCTTGACACCATCTGAACCAAATAAGTTTATCTTGGTCTTATCAGACCACAGGACATGGTTTCAGTAATTTGTTCAGCGAATTGTTTGCAGGCTTTCTTGTGCATCATCTTTAGAAGAGGCTTCCTTCTGGGATGACAGCCATGCAGACCAATTTGATGCAGTGTGCGGCGTATGGTCTAATCACTGACAGGCAACAATTCTTTTTTTCAGATCCTCAGAGAGTTCTATGCCATGAGGTGCCATGTTGAACTTCCAGTGACCAGTATGAGAGAGTGTGAGAGCGATAACACCAAATTTAACACACCTGCTCCGCATTCACACCTAAGACCTTGTAACACTAACAAATCACACAACACCGGGGAGGAAACATGGCTAATTGTGCCCAATTTGGACATTTCCACTGTCATGAACCAAGCCTCCAGACTAAAAAGAAAAAGAAAAGGTCTGGGAGGCATTCAAACAAACAGAGAAAAGAGAACAGGAGCGTAAGGGACTGATCTAAGAGTAGTATTGTTAAAAAATTACATTTAATAGATGTTTGTACAAAAACTCACTCACACTTTTTACCCTCAAACATATGAGGTATGATACAGGCACAATCGTAAGGGGACCAACAGTTTGGCTCAGTACGAACCCTTGGTGTTAGTGTCTTTTTCAGATCTCCTTCCATCAGGACTGCAGCTGCAAGCCAAGCTGTGCTGAAATCTCCGGTTTGTCCGTAGTCACTATCACAGGTTAGTGTTCAACTGTCCAAAGTCTTTGTACTGCAGTGTCCTCTTACCCAAGTCCGAAAAAACAAAAAATTATGCTTGTTCGCAAATCATCAGACTTTCACAAGCACTCACAAGCTGGCTAGAGCACTGTGGGTCTGATCGCTCCAAGCGTGCGTCGATGTGGGCGTGGCCTAATGCATTTCGTGGGGCTCCTCCACACTTCGTCAGAGGCATGCCCACATACCTAGAACGTAACTATTTATACGATATCCATAATATCTGAATAACGGAGTTGAGGAACAATTAACCTACATGGAAGTTTCTCTAAGAACGATCCTCTCTATCAGCTGCCGTTCCTAACCTTAAATGCCCTAATATTGTATCAGAAATCGATACATATATTTATTTCGTCTACCAACTTTTCATATGTCTTATTCCCTTCATTACCTCAATATAGGTAACTTACTATTGCCTAGATTTACGCCTAGATTTAGAGAGCGGTAGCCATGAAAACCAGCGTTAGAGACTCCTAACTCTGGTTTTTACCGCCCTCTGGTATTTGGAGTCAGTCAGGAAAGAGTCTAACGCTCACTTTCCAGCCGCGACTTTTCCATACCGCAGATCCCCTTACGTCAATTGCGTATCCTATATTTTCAATGGGATCTTTCTAACGCCGGTATTTAGAGTCGTGGCTGAAGTGAGCGTTAGAAATCTAACGACCAAACTCCAGCCGCAGAAAAAAGTCAGTAGTTAAGAGCTTTTTGGGCTAACGCCGGCTCATAAAGCTCTTAACTACTGTGCTCTACAGTACACTAACACCCATAAACTACCTATGTACCCCTAAACCGAGGCCCCCCCACATCGCCGCCACTCGATTAAATTTTTTTAACCCCTAATCTGCCGACCGCCACCTACGTTATACTTATGTACCACTAATCTGCTGACCCCTATATTATATTTATTAACCTCTAATCTTCCCCCCACAATGTTGCCGCCAGCTACCTACAATAATTAACCCCTAATCTGCTGACCGCAAAGCGCCGCCACCTACGTTATCCTTATGTACCCCTAATCTGCTGCCCCTAACACCGCCGACCCCTATATTATATTTATTAACCCCTAATCTCCCCCCCACAACGTCGCCGCCAGCTACCTACAATAATTAACCCCTAATCTGCCGAGCGGACCGCACCGCTACTATAATAAAGTTATTAACCCCTAATCCGCCTCACTCCCGCCTCAATAACCCTATAATAAATAGTATTAACCCCTAATCTGCCCTCCCTAACATCGCCGACACCTAACTTCAAACATTAACCCCTAATCTGCTGACCGGAGCTCACCGCTATTCTAATAAATTTTTTAACCCCTAAAGCTAATTCTAACACTAACCCTAACACCCCCCTAAATTAAATATAATTTTATTCTAACAAAATAAATTAACTCTTATTAAATAAATTATTCCTATTTAAAGCTAAATACTTACCTGTAAAATAAACCCTAATATAGCTAAAATATAAATTATAATTATATTGTAGCTATTTTAGGATTAATATTTATTTTACAGGTAACTTTGTAATTATTTTAACCAGGTACAATAGCTATTAAATAGTTAATAACTATTTAATAGTTACTTAGTTAAAATAATTACAAAATTACCTGTAAAATAAATCCTAACCTAAGTTACAATTAAACCTAACACTACACTATCAATAAATTAATTAAATAAACTACCTACAATTATCTACAATTAAACCTAACACTACACTATCAATAAATAAATTAAATATAATTCCTACAAATAAATACAATTAAATAAACTAACTAAAGTACAAAAAATAAAAAAAGAACTAAGTTACAAAAAATAAAAAAATATTTACAAACATTAGAAAAAAATTACAACAATTTTAAACTAATTACACCTACTCTAAGCCCCCTAATAAAATAACAAAGACCCCCAAAATAAAAAAATGCCCTACCCTATTCTAAATTACAAAAGTTCAAAGCTCTTTTACCTTACCAGCCCTTAAAAGGACCTTTTGTGGGGAATGCCCCAAAGAATTCAGCTCTTTTGCCTGTAAAAAAACATACAATACCCCCCAATATTACAACCCACCACCCACATACCCCTAATATAACCCAAACCCCCCTTAAATGAACCTAACACTAAGCCCCTGAAGATCTTCCTACCTTGTCTTCACCATGCCAGGTATCACCGATCGTTCCAGGCTCCGAAATCTTCATCCAAGCCCAAGCGGGGGCTAGACATCCATCATCCGGCGGCTGAAGAGGTCCAGAAGAGGCTCCAAAGTCTTCATCCTATCCGGGAAGAAGAGGCGATCCGGTCCGGCAACCATCTTGATCCAAGCGGCATCTTCTATCTTCATCCGATGACGACCGGCTCCATCTTGAAGACCTCCACCGCGGACCCATCTTCTTCTTCCGACGACTTCCCGACGAATGACGGTTCCTTTAAGGGACGTCATCCAAGATGGCGTCCCTCGAATTCCGATTGGCTGATAGGATTCTATCAGCCAATCGGAATTAAGGTAGGAAAATTCTGATTGGCTGATGGAATCAGCCAATCAGAATCAAGTTCAATCCGATTGGCTGATCCGATCAGCCAATCAGATTGAGCTCGCTTTCTATTGGCTGATCGGAACAGCCAATAGAATGCGAGCTCAATCTGATTGGCTGATTGGATCAGCCAATCGGATTGAACTTGATTCTGATTGTCTGATTCCATCAGCCAATCAGAATTTTCCTACCTTAATTCCGATTGGCTGATAGAATCCTATCAGCCAATAGGAATTCGAGGGATGTCATCTTGGATGACGTCATTTAAAGGAACCGTCATTCGGCGAGTAGGCGTCGGTTGAAGAGTTTGGATCCGTGACGGTTGGAAAGAAGATGGCTCCGCTCCGCTCCAGAAGAAAGAAGATTGAAGATGCGGCTTGATAGAAGACTTCATCCCGATGATGGACTTCCGACTTCAGCCCGATGATGGATTTCTTCAGCAGCCGCTTGGATCCAGACTTCAGCCCGAGGATGGACGTCACTCTTCAGCCCCCTGCTTGGGCTTGGATCAACACTTCCGAGGCTTGGATCAAGACTTCCGAGGACGGATCGGTGAACCTGGTATGGTGAAGATAAGGTAGGAAGATCTTCAGGGGCTTAGTGTTAGGTGTATTTAAGGGGGGTTTGGGTTAGATTAGGGGTATGTGGGTGGTGGGTTGTAATGTTGGGGGGGTATTGTATGTGTTTTTTTTTACAGGCAAAAGAGCTGAATTCTTTGGGGCATGCCCCGCAAAGGACCCTGTTCAAGGCTGGTAAGGTAAAAGAGCTTTGAACTTTTTTAATTTAGAATAGGGTAGGGCATTTTTTTATTTTGGGGGGGCTTTGTTATTTTATTAGGGGGCTTAGAGTAGGTGTAATTAGTTTAAAATTGTTGTAATATTTTTCTAATGTTTGTAAATATTTTTTTATTTTTTGTAACTTAGTTCATTTTTAATTTTTGTACTTTAGTTAGTTTATTTCATTGTATTTATTTGTAGATATTGTATTTAATTAATTTATTGATAGTGTAGTGTTAGGTTTAATTGTAGATAATTGTAGGTATTTTATTTAATTAATTTATTGATAGTGTAGTGTTAGGTTTAATTGTAACTTATGTTAGGATTTATTTTACAGGTGATTTTGTAATTATTTTAGCTATTAAATAGTTCTTAACTATTTAATAGCTATTGTACCTGGTTAAAATAAATACAAAGTTACCTGTAAAATAAATATAAATCCTAAAATAGCTACAATATAATTATAGTTTATATTGTAGCTATATTAGGGTTTATTTTACAGGTAAGTATTTAGCTTTAAATAGGAATAATTTATTTAATAAGAGTTAATTTATTTCGTTAGATTTAAATTATATTTAATTTAGGGGGGTGTTAGTGTTAGGGTTAGACTTAGCATTAGGGGTTAATTGATTTATTACAGTAGCGGCGAGATTCGGTCGGCAGATTAGGGGTTAATAATTGAAGTTAGGTGTCGGCGATGTTAGGGAGGGCAGATTAGGGGTTAATACAATTTATTATAGGGTTATTGAGGCGGGAGTGAGGCGGATTAGGGGTTAATAACTTTATTATAATAGCGGCGCGGTCCGGTCGGCAGATTAGGGGTTAATAAGTGTAGGCAGGTGGAGGCGACATTGTGGGGGGCAGATTAGGGGCTAATTAATATAATATAGGGGTCGGCGGTGTTAGGGGCAGCAGATTAGGGGTACATAGGGATAATGTAAGTAGCGGCGGTGTACGGAGCGGCAGATTAGGGGTTAAAAAAATATGCAGGTGTCAGCGATAGCGGGGGCGGCAGAATAGGGGTTAATAAGTGTAAGGTTAGGGGTGTTTAGACTCAGGGTACATGTTAGGGTGTAAGCTGCAGACGTAGGAAGTGTTTCCCCATAGAAAACAATGGGGCTGCGTTAGGAGCTGAACGCGGCTTTTTTGCAGGTGTTAGGTTTTTTTTCAGCTCAAACAGCCCCATTGTTTTCTATGGGGGAATCGTGCACAAGCACGTTTTTGAGGCTGGCCGCTTCCGTAAGCACCGCTGGTATCGAGAGTTGCAGTGGCGTTAAATTATGCTCTACGCTCCTTTTTTGGAGCCTAACGCACTGAAAACCCAGCCATTCCGTTAACTCTAAATACCAGCGGTATTTAAAAGCTGCGGCCAGAAAAAAGCATGCGTAGCTAACGCACCCCTTTGGCCGCAAAACTCTAAATCTAGGCGTTAGAGTTGGGCGGTAGCCGTGAAAACCAGCGTTAGAGGCTCCTAACGCTGGTTTTTAACGCCCTCTGGTATTTGGAGTCAGTCAGGAAAGGGTCTAACGCTCACTTTCCAGCCGCGACTTTTCCATACCGCAGATCGCCTTACGTCATTTGCGTATCCTATCTTTTCAATGGGATCTTTCTAACGCGGTATTTAGAGTCGTGGCTGAAGTGAGCATTAGAAATCTAACGACCAAACTCCAGCCGCAGAAAAAAGTCAGTAGTTAAGAGCTTTTTGGGCTAACGCTGGTTCATAAAGCTCTTAACTACTGTGCTCTACAGTACACTAACACCCATAAACTAACTATGTACCCCTAAACCGAGGTCCCCCCACATCGCCGCCACTCGATTAAATTTTTTTAACCCGTAATCTGCCGACCGCCACCTATGTTATACTTATGTACCCCTAATCTGCTGCCCCTAACACCGTCGACCCCTATATTATATTTATTAACCTCTAATCTGCCCCCCACAACGTCGCCGCCAGCTACCTACAATAATTAACCCCTAATCTGCCGACCACAAAGCGCCGCCACCTACGTTATCCTTATGTACCCCTAATCTGCTGCCCCTAACACCGCCGACCCCTATATTATATTTATTAACCCCTAATCTGCCCCCCACAACGTCACCGCCACCTACCTACATTTATTAACCCCTAATCTGCCGAGCGGACCGCACCGCTACTATAATAAAGTTATTAACCCCTAATCCGCCTCACTCCCGCCTCAATAACCCTATAATAAATTGTATTAACTCCTAATCTGCCCTCCCTAACATCGCCGACACCTAACTTCAAACATTAACCCCTAATCTGCCGACCGGAGCTCACCGCTATTCTAATAAATTTTTTAACCCCTAAAGCCAAGTCTAACCCTAACACTAACACCCCCCTAAGTTAAATATAATTTAAATCTAACGAAATAAATTAACTCTTATTAAATAAATTATTCCTTTTTAAAGCTAAATACTTACCTGTAAAATAAACCCTAATATAGCTACAATATAAATTATAATTATATTGTAGCTATTTTAGGATTTATATTTATTTTACAGGTAACTTTGTATTTATTTTAACCAGGTACAATAGCTATTAAATAGTTAAGAACTATTTAATAGCTAAAATAGTTAAAATAATTACAAAATCACCTGTAAAATAAATCCTAACCTAAGTTACAATTAAACCTAACACTACACTATCAATAAATTAATTAAATAAAATACCTACAATTATCTACAATTAAACCTAACACTACACTATCAATAAATTAATTAAATACAATACCTACAAATAAATACAATTAAATAAACTAACTAAAGTACAAAAAATAAAAAAGAACTAAGTTACAAAAAATAAAAAAATATTTACCAACATTAGAAAAATATTACAATAATTTTAAACTAATTACACCTACTCTAAGCCCCCTAATAAAATAACAAAGCCCCCCAAAATAAAAAAAATGCCCTACCCTATTCTAAATTAAAAAAGTTCAAAGCTCTTTTACTTTACCAGCCCTGAACAGGGCCCTTTGCGGGGCATGCCCCAAAGAATTCAGCTCTTTTGCCTGTAAAAAAAACATACAATACCCCGCCAACATTACAACCCACCACCCACATACCCCTAATCTAACCCAAACCCCCCTTAAATAAACCTAACACTAAGCCCCTGAAGATCTTCCTACCTTGTCTTCACCTCGCCGGGTTCACCGATCGGTCCAGAAGAGCTCCTCCGATGTCTTGATCCAAGCCCAAGCGGGGGGCTGAAGAGTGACGTCCATCCTCGGGCTGAAGTCTGGATCCAAGCGGCGGCTGAAGAAATCCATCATCGGGCTGAAGTCGGAAGTCCATCATCGGGATGAAGTCTTCTATCAAGCCGCATCTTCAATCTTCTTTCTTCTGGAGCGGAGCGGAGCCATCTTCTTTCCAACCGACGCGGATCCAACCTCTTCAACCGACGCCTACTCGCCGAATGACGGTTCCTTTAAATGACGTCATCCAAGATGGCATCCCTCGAATTCCGATTGGCTGATAGGATTCTATCAGCTAATCGGAATTAAGGTAGGAATATTCTGATTGGCTGATGGAATCAGCCAATCAGAATCAAGTTCAATCCGATTGGCTGATCCAATCAGCCAATCAGATTGAGCTTGCATTCTATTGGCTGTTCCGATCAGCCAATAGAATGCAAGCTCAATCTGATTGGCTGATTGGATCAGCGAATCGGATTGAACTTGATTCTGATTGGCTGATTCCATCAGCCAATCTGAATTTTCCTACCTTAATTCCGATTGGCTGATAGAATCCTATCAGCCAATTGGAATTCGAGGGACGCCATCTTGGATGACTTCATTTAAAGGAACCGTCATTCGGCGAGTAGGCGTCGGTTGAAGAGGTTGGATCCGCGTCAGTTGGAAAGAAGATGGCTCCGCTCCGCTCCAGAAGAAAGAAGATTGAATATGCGGCTTGATAGAAGACTTCATCCCGATGATGGACTTCCGACTTCAGCCCGATGATGGATTTCTTCAGCCGCCGCTTGGATCCAGACTTCAGCCCGAGGATGGACGTCACTCTTCAGCCCCCCGCTTGGGCTTGGATCAAGACATCGGAGGAGCTCTTCTGGACCGATCGGTGAACCTGGCGAGGTGAAGACAAGGTAGGAAAATCTTCAGGGGCTTAGTGTTAGGTTCATTTAAGGGGGGTTTGGGTTAGATTAGGGGTATGTGGGTGGTGGGTTGTAATGTTGGGGGGGGTATTGTATGTTTTTTTTTTACAGGCAAAAGAGCTGAATTCTTTGGGGCATGCCCCGCAAAGGGCCTTTTTAAGGGCTGGTAAGGTAAAAGAGCTTTGAACTTTTGTAATTTAGAATAGGGAAGGCATTTTTTTATTTTGGGGGTCTTTGTTATTTTATTAGGGGGCTTAGAGTAGGTGTAATTAGTTTAAAATTGTTGTAATTTTTTTCTAATATTTGTAAATATTTTTTTATTTTTTGTAACTTAGTTCTTTTTTATTTTTTGTAATTTAGTTAGTTTATTTAATTGTATTTATTTGTAGGAATTGTATTTAATTAATTTATTGATAGTGTAGTGTTAGGTTTAATTGTAGATAATTGTAGGTAGTTTATGTAATTTATTTATTGATAGTGTAGTGTTAGGTTTAATTGTAACTTAGGTTAGGATTTATTTTACAGGTAATTTTGTAATTATTTTAACTAGGTAACTATTAAATAGTTATTAACTATTTAATAGCTATTGTACCTGGTTAAAATAATTACAAAGTTGCCTGTAAAATAAATATAAACCCTAAAATAGCTACAATGTAATTATTCGTTATATTGTAGCTATATTAGGGTTTATTTTACAGGTAAGTATTTAGCTTTAAATAGGAATAAGTTATTTAATAAGAGTTAATTTATTTCGTTAGAATAAAATTATATTTAACTTAGGGGGGTGTTAGGGTTAGAATTAGCTTTAGGCGTTAAAAATTTTATTAGAGTAGCGGTGAGCTCCGATCGGCAGATTAGGGGTTAATACTTGAAGTTAGGTGTCGGCAATGTTAGGGAGGGCAGATTAGGGGTTAATACTATTTATTATAGGGTTATTGAGGCGGGAGTGAGGCGGATTAGGGGTTAATACATTTATTATAGTAGTGCTCAGGTCCGGTCGGCAGATTAGGGGTTAATAAGTGTAGGTAGGTGGAGGCGACGTTGGGGGCGGCAGATTAGGGGTTAATAAATATAATATAGGGGTCGGCGATGTTAGGGCAGCAGATTAGGGGTACATAGGGATGATGTAGGTGGCGGGGGTGTACGGAGCGGCAGATTAGGGGTTAATAATAAAATGCAGGGGGCAGCGATAGCGGGGGCGGCAGATTAGGGGTTAATAAGTGTAAGGTTAGGGGTGTTTAGACTCGGGGTACATGTTAGAGTGCTAGGTGCAGACGTAGGAAGTGTTTCCCCATCGGAAACAATGGGGCTCCGTTAGGAGCTGAACGCGGCTTTTTTGCAGGTGTTAGGTTTTTTTTTCAGCTCAAACAGCCCCATTGTTTCCTATGGGGGAATCGTGCACGAGCACGTTTTTGAGGCTGGCCGCGTCCGTAAGCTCCGCTGGTATCTAGAGTTGCAGTGGCGTTAAATTATGCTCTACGCTCCCTTTTCGGAGCCTAACGCACTGAAAACCAAGCCATTCTCTGAACTCTAAATACCAGCGGTATTTAAAAGGTGCGGGGGGAAAAAAGCATGCGTAGCTAACGCACCCCTTTGGCATCAAAACTCTAAATCTAGGCGTATCTGTATTTATAAACATTCTATTGGATTACACATTGGCAATACATGAAAAACCTAAAAATACTTAAAAAGACATTTTGTATTAAAAGCTTATAAATTTAATTTTTAATTAATTTTTAGTTTTTTAAAATAATTTAAATACATAGAATAAATAAATAAATAAATAAATAAATAGATAAACGCCTGATACAATATGTATATGTACATATCTATTTATACATTGTATCCATAGAATATTTCATTATATAAGATATTATGTAAAAACCAACACATTCATAAAATTATGTATACATACTAGTTCCATTAACCTTTTAACGCCGTTATGCCGTTCCATTCCGTCATAATTACACTGGGCTTTAGAGCCGTTATGACAGAATAGAACGGTATAACGGTTTTCAGCTCCTGTGACCCCTCCGATATTTTGTTTGTTGTGGATCCAGTTGGGGGATGTGCCTAGCACCTCTGGCACTCCCCCAGGATCCAATCAGCATGGAGGGGGTGTATCGATTGTCCCCTGTAACACTGTAGCAGCCAATGAGTGGAATCATTGGCTGTTACAAGTGTATCTGCTTCCTCTCTGCTCTCAGTGCGATCTGAGAGAGAGAGGAAGACAGTTTAGTGTTTGTAGTGCTAGAGAGGGGAAAAAATATATAAAAAAAGAAATACAATATATATATATATATATTTTTTTTTTTTTTTTGCTGCTGATCACAGAGCTGCTACTGTGATCAGCCTAATATAACTTGATTATCCAGTTAGGGCTTTGATCAGTGTTGATCAAAAGCGTTGGGGGTTTATTTGTGGGGGTTACAAATATATATTTATATTGTTTTTGCTGCTGATCACTGAGCTGCTACTGTGATCAGCCTAATATTACAGTGATCAGCCTGTCAGGGCTTTGATCAGTGCCCAAAAGTTTATTTGTGGGGATCTTTAGTTATTATTAACCCCTTCCCTGCTGTTCCCAATCACTACCCTTCCCAGTTCCTTTTTTTTTTTTAGTTTATAATATATATATATATATATATATATATATATATATATATATATATATATATATATATATATATATATATATATATATATATATATAAAGAAAAAATCATAATTTTTAAAAAAAAAAAATCTGAGGGAAAAGGGTGGGTGGGAATAGGTGGTTGGTAATTGGGTAATTGGTGGTTTAGTGGGATTTTGGGGAAGGTGAAGTGGGAATTGGTGGTGGTGAAGTGGTAATTTGTACTGAAAAAAATCCCTTATGGCACGCTATTCAGCAGAAGAGGCTTATGCCATTCTTGCCGCAGATTCAGGGAGTGAAACCCTCTATGCTCTGTCTGACAGCGCAACCCTTACGGCATCAGATATAGAGCCCCTGAGTGATACATCTGATGCTGGTGCTCCCTGCCCGCCACCTAAAAGGAGGCGTCGCACAAATGACCAAAATTGGATACCCCCAAATTTCACTGCCCCAGAAATGCCAGAATTTACTGAGACTCCTGGCATCACAAGTGATGTTCCAGTATGTGAGCCAATAAACTATATGTCCCTGATTCTGACAGACAGGGCCGCCATCAGGGGGTGACAGGGGTGACTCCTGTCAGGGGCCCAATGGGCCAGGGGGGCCCCATGAGGCAAGAACTAAAAAAAAAAAAAAATTTTTTTTTTTTTTTTTTTTTTTAAATTTTGGCAGCCACCAGTGGGTACTACAGCAGAGTGCTAATTGAGCATGGGAAATGTTATTACAAGGAGTAAAGTATTAGCATTTGAGAGGATTTCTAAGTGTGCCCTAAACCACTATGCACAGTGTGAGACAGACTTAGCACTTTGTTTGTACAGTGTGTGTCTGAATCAGACGGAAGATCACTTTCATTTGCAGAGGAGTTAGGACTTACTTAGCAAATGTTTTTTATTTCTTTGTGCAATTTAGGATTGTAACTTCAGTGTGGTAGTAGCTGTATGGTGGGGCCAGGGGGCCATAAAAACACATTTTTTTTTAGCAGCAGTGTATTTATGATTATTTGACAATGCTGTAGAAATTCTATATTTAAAGCCATGCAGAAATGTTTCCTCCTCAATACACAGATGGTAGGTGCCCTTTTGGCAGACTTTCCAGATGCAAGGAGGCATTTTATTTAAGATTTTTACACCTGCATAAAATGTTATACTCTCAGACTAAGATTGCTCAGTGTTTGTAATGAGACAGGTTAACTTAAAACTGTTCAGTTTACACTACAGCTGACTTAATTTTGAAATACATACCAACAAGCCTAAATCCTGCATTTAACCAGATATAATGGTATGAGTATCACAGCTTATGGTTCCACCAAGACCATATAGAGTACAGCATTTTCAAAATCCATAAGTACAGCTGACAGATGGGAACATTTGTACACTATATTTGAAGTGGTGCTCTTGGTTGGGGGAAAATCAAACAAACGTCAACCTTTTAAAAGTACTTGTCTTCATCTAGCCATCTACCCAGATCATTAATGTACAATTTTGAATTCACAGAATTATTTTTGTTTGCACATTTACAAATATGATTCTTTAAAAAGTGATCTCTTAATTTCTGCAATTTTTTTTATCATGCATGTCACACACTGTTGATTTAGGGGATGCAAGGTGCATAAATATTTCCTCCTGTGAGTGCTTCTGTGGGTGTCTGTGTTTATGTCTTTGTGCTTTGGTTTGTATCTCTATGAGTGTGTATGTATTTTTTTTTTGTGGGTCTCTCTGTGAGGGTGGGTGTGTATGTCTTTGTGCATTTTCTGTGGATATCTCTGAGGGTGTGTGCATATGTCTTTGAGCTTTTTCTATGGGTGTCTCTGTGAGGGTGTGTGTATGTTAGTCTTTGTATATTTTGTCTTGATGCCTCTGTGAGGGTGGGTGTGTATGTCTGTGTTTTCTGTGGATGTCTCTGTGAGGGTGTGTGTGTGTATGTATGTCTGTCTGTGTTTTCTGTGGATGTTTCAGTGAGGGTGTGTGTATGTATGTCTTTCTGTGTTTTATGTGGTTGTCTCTCTGTGTGTGTATGTCTTTGTGTGTTTTCTCTGTGTGTGTGTGTGTATGTATGTCTTTGTGTGTTTTCTGTGTGTGTGTGTGTGTGTGTGTATGTATGTCTTTGTGTGTTTTCTGTGTGTGTGTGTATGTATGTCTTTGTGTGTTTTCTGTGTGTGTGTGTGTGTGTGTGTGTGTATGAATGTCTTTGTGTGTTTTCTGAGGCTGTCTCTGTCAGTGTTTCCTTGGGTGTATGTGCAAGTTTGAGTTTGTGTGTGTGTGTCTATTGTCTGTTCCTTTTTAGGACATTTTGACCTTACTACTGATTATTCACATCTTTCTACAGACTTTGAGACTAATGAGACCTTTCCGGAATTCACCAATCTACCATTTAACCTTTAAATGATTGTTTAAGCAGTTCAGGGTCCTTCCTTTCAGTCACTGCATGCTGTTGTCATCATTTAGTTGTCATCTTCCTTTACAAAAAGATAATCAGAACTCAATATTTTGTTTTCTAAATCTCCTTTTTTTACAAAACTGTAGTTTAACTCATTACTTGTCAGGTCAATGTAAACAAGTGCTGAGTGTCTGTTTGGGTGTCTGAGTGTGTTTCTTTGCGTGTCTGCTAGAGTGTCTATATGTGAATCCTTATGTGTGAGTGTTTCAGTGTATGAGTGTCTGTGTGTTTGTGTATGTTACTACCTTTACAACATTTCCAAGTTTAAATAAACACTTAAGAATAAAGTGCATATAAGTTTTAGTCACTTGGTCAAAAATTGCACATGTCAAAGGACGGGGGGGGGGGGGGGGGGGGGGCCTGATCAATGTTTCAGTCAGGGGCCCCAAAATTTCTAGTGGCGGCCCTGCTGACAGATACCATGTTTGAGCATATAGTTGCTCAAACAAATTTATATGCCAGCCAGTATCTGTCCAAAAATCCCCAATCTCTGTATGTCAGAAAAAATAGCTGGCACCCCACTGACATACCAGAGATTAAAAAGTTTTGGGCCCTGACATTAATAATGGGGATTGTGAATAAACCCAGCATTCGTTCATACTGGAGCCAGAACCCCATCCTGGCTACCCCTCTTTTTCCAGGGGTTATGAAGAGGGACAGATATGAACAATTGCTGCAGTTTCTCCATTTTAATGATAATACCAAGTGCCCCCCCCAAAAATGACCCCCTGCATGACAGGTTATATAAACTAAGGCCCCTGATAAGCCACCTGTCCCAAAAATTTAAAGAAGTTTACAAACCTGAGCAGGACATTTGCATTGATGAGTCCCTCATGAAATTTAAGGGGAGATTGCTTTTCAAGCAATATATACCATCCAAGAGGTCCCGCTATGGGGTAAAATTTTATAAGCTCTGTGAATGCAGTACTGGGTATACCTGGGCATTTCGCATCTACCAGGGAAAGGATAGCCACTTGGATCCACCTGGCTGCCCAGATTCCGTTGGCACAAGTGGGAAAATTTTGTGGGATCTCCTACTACCCCTGCTAAATAAAGGGTACCATTTGTGGCTCGATAATTTTTACACCAGCACAGAGCTATTAAAATTTTTATCTTATTTTGAAACCGTGGCCTGTGGCACAACAAGAAAAAATCGCAAAGGTTTCCCCCAGAAGCTGACATATGGAAAAATAAGTAGGGGCACAACGTCAGCTTTACGCCACAATGAGCTACTGGCCCTTCGGTACACTGATAAAAAAGATGTGTACATGCTCTCCACAATGCACGATGAAGCAATATATACCATCCAAGAGGTCCCGCTATGGGGTAAAATTTTATAAGCTCTGTGAATGCAGTACTGGGTATACCTGGGCATTTCGCATCTACCAGGGAAAGGATAGCCACTTGGATCCACCTGGCTGCCCAGATTCCGTTGGCACAAGTGGGAAAATTTTGTGGGATCTCCTACTACCCCTGCTAAATAAAGGGTACCATTTGTGGCTCGATAATTTTTACACCAGCACAGAGCTAATAAAATTTTTATCTTATTTTGAAACCGTGGCCTGTGGCACAACAAGAAAAAATCGCAAAGGTTTCCCCCAGAAGCTGACATATGGAAAAATAAGTAGGGGCACAACGTCAGCTTTACGCCACAATGAGCTACTGGCCCTTCGGTACACTGATAAAAAAGATGTGTACATGCTCTCCACAATGCACGATGAAGCTACAGTGCCAGTGTCTGTGAAGGGAAGATCTGCACAGATCCTAAAGCCAAAGTGCATTGTGGAGTACAACAAAAACATGGGGGGGGGTAGATTTAGCTGACCGGTGCCTGCAGCCATATATAATTCAAAGAAAAACTAGAACTTGGTACAAAAAAGTAGCCTTTTATATTATGCAGATCGCAGTATATAATGCATATGTGCTGTACAAAAAAACAGGCACAGGGAAAACTTATACTTTTTTGGAATTTGTGTTAAATGTAACATCTGATATTTTGTTTAACCAGACCCCTAATCCTCCCACTGTTCAATCTGAAAATGTCGAGTGACTCTGTGGCAGGCATTTTCCCACTAGGATTCCCCCCACTGCCTGCAAATTAACACCCCAGAAAAGATGCAGAGTCTGCTATAAAAAAGGAGGGAGGAGGGATTCTAGTTACCATTGCCCTGACTGCCCCTCTCAACCTGGCCTCTGTATCACTGATTGCTTTCGAATATATCACAGAGTTAAACTTTTAATTTGAAAGCAATCTGTATGTGTTCCTAATTTATTTTATTTTATTATTCTGTATTCCTAACTTCATAAATCCCCTGACCTTGTCCTGTCCCTTTATATGTTAAGCCCATCCACTCTAAGGCCATTATAAGTTATACAAAACAACTAAAATACTCCTTTTAGAATATCCTGAGTTATCCACTTTTGCAAATGGTATGTCATGAGGGGGGTAATTTTCATTCCTGGGCTGCCATACTGTCTCAAAGGCATCATAGGTCCAGAAAATCAATGTGCCAAATTTCTATGCAGACCCTATATTGGGCCCTGTAACTTCCTAAAACCACATAAAACCTGTGCATAGGGGGTATTGTTGCACTCATGGGAGATCACTGAACACAGATATGGGTGTATTATAGCAGTAACAAATATAATGATGTTGATCTAAATAGAAAAAAGGCAAAGTCTGTGTGAAAAAAGCAAATAAAAAAATATGACCACTAAATTTGACCAGGTTTTGTGACTAAGTGGCTACAAAAAAAGACTAAACATAGTCCTTTTTCAATACCCTGGGTTGTCTACTTTTGCAAATGGTATGCCATGCTGGGGTAATTTTCATTCCTGTGCTGCCATACTGTCTCAAAGGCAACAAAGGTCCATAAAATCAATGTGCCCAATTTCCATGCAAATTGGCAGACCCTATATTGGGCACTGTAACTTCCTGAAACCACATAAAACCTGTACATAGGGGGTATTGTTGTACTCATGGGACATCGCTGAACACAAAGATGGGTGTATTATAGCAGTAAAACATACAAGGATGATATAAACAGCAAAAAGGCAGTGTTTTTGTGATAAACTAAAACTGAAATATGAACATTACCTTTGGCCAGATGTTGTGACTAAGTGGCTACAAACAAAGACTAAACATAGTCCTTTTTCAATACCCTGGGTTGTCTACTTTTATAAATGGTATGCCACAATGGGGTAATTTTCATTCCTGGGCTGCTATAATGTCTCAAAGAGGACAAAGGCCCATAAAATGAATGTGCCAATTTTCCATGTAAATGGGCAGATCCCATATTTGGCCCTGTAACATCTGTAAACCCCATAAAAACTGTACATGGGGGGTACTGTTTTACTCTTAGGACATTGACAAACACAAATATGTGTGTTTTATAGCAGCAAAACATAAAAGGTTGATGACAGAAACAGCCAAAGGGCAGTGTTTGTTCAAAAAAAGCATACAAAAAAAATGAGCACTACATTTGGCCAGGTGTTGTGACTATGGTGCTTCACAAAAAGATGTGACATGGGCCTTTTGGAATACCCTAGGGTGTCTTCTTTTGAAAATGGTATGCCATGATGGGGTAATTTTCATTCCTGGGCTGCTATAATGTCTCAAAGAGGACATAGGCACAGAAAATTAAGGTGCCAAATTTCCATGCATAAAAACTGAAATGGGCAGACCCCATATTTGGCCCTGTAACTTCTGTAAACCCCATAAAACCTGTACATGGGGGGTACTGTTTTACTCGTAGGACCTTGACAAACACTAATATGTGTGTTTTATAGCAGCAAAACATAAAAGGTTGATGACAGAGACAGCCAAAATGCAGTGTTTGTGCAAAAAACGCATGCAAAAAAAATGACCATTACATTTGGCCAGGTGTTGTGACTAAGGGGCTTCACAAAAAGATGTGACATGGGCCTTTTGGAATACCCTAGGGTGTCTTCTTTTGAAAATGGTATGCCATGATGGGGTAATTTTCATTCCTGGGCTGCTATAATGTCTCAAAGAGGACATAGGCACAGAAAATTAAGGTGCCAAATTTCCATGCATAAAAACTGAAATGGGCAGACCCCATATTTGGCCCTGTAACTTCTGTAAACCCCATAAAACCTGTACATGGGGGGTACTGTTTTACTCATAGGACCTTGACAAACACTAATATGTGTGTTTTATAGCAGCAAAACATAAAAGGTTGATGACAGAGACAGCCAAAGTGCAGTGTTTGTTCAAAAAACGCATGCAAAACAAATGACCATTACATTTGGCCAGGTGTTGTGACTAAGGGGCTTCACAAAAAGATGTGACATGGGCCTTTTGGAATACCCTAGGGTGTCTTCTTTTGAAAATGGTATTCCATGATGGGGTAATTTTCATTCCTGGGCTGCTATAATGTCTCAAAGAGGACATAGGCACAGAAAATTAAGGTGCCAAATTTCCATGCATAAAAACTGAAATGGGCAGACCCCATATTTGGCCCTGTAACTTCTGTAAACCCCATAAAACCTGTACATGGGGGGTACTGTTTTACTCATAGGACCTTGACAAACACTAATATGTGTGTTTTATAGCAGCAAAACATAAAAGGTTGATGACAGAGACAGCCAAAGTGCAGTGTTTGTGCAAAAAACGCATGCAAAACAAATGACCATTACATTTGGCCAGGTGTTGTGACTAAGGGGCTTCACAAAAAGATGTAACATGGGCCTTTTGGAATACCCTAGGGTGTCTTCTTTTGAAAATGGTATGCCATGTTGGGGTAATTTTCATTCCTGGGCTGCTATAATGTCTCAAAGAGGACATAGGCACAGAAAATTAAGGTGCCAAATTTCCATGTATAAAAACTGAAATGGGCAGACCCCATATTTGGCCCTGTAACTTCTGTAAACCCCATAAAACCTGTACATGGGGGGTACTGTTTTACTCGTAGGACCTGGACAAACACTAATATGTGTGTTTTATAGCAGCAAAACATAAAAGGTTGATGACAGAAACAGCCAAAGTGCAGTATTTGTGCAAAAAACGCATACAAAAAAAATGAGCACTACATTTGGACAGATGTTCTGTCTAAGGGGCTTCACAAAAAGATGTGACATGGCCCTTTTGGAATACCCTAGGGTGTCTTCTTTTGAAAATGGTATGCCATTATGGGGTAATTTTCATTCCTGGGCTGCTATAATGTCTCAAAGAGGACATAGGCACAGAAAATTAAGATGCCAAATTTCCATGCATAAAAACTGAAATGGGCAGACCCCATATTTGGCCCTGTAACTTCTGTAAACCCCATAAAACCTGTACATGGGGGGTACTGTTTTACTCGTAGGACCTGGACAAACACTAATATGTGTGTTTTATAGCAGTAAAACATAAAAGGTTGATGACAGAGACAGCCAAAGTGCAGTGTTTGTGCAAAAAATGCATGCAAAAAAAAATGAGCATTACATTTGGCCAGGTGTTGTGACTAAGGGGCTTCACAAAAAATGTGACATGGGCCTTTTGGAATACCCTAGGGTGTCTTCTTTTGAAAATGGTATGCCATGATGGGGTAATTTTAATTCCTGGACTTCTATAATGTCTCAAAGAGGACATAGGCACAGAAAATGAAGGTGCCAAATTTCCATGCATAAAAACTGAAATGGGCAGACCCCATATTTGGCCCTGTAACTTCTGTAAACCCCATAAAACCTGTATATGGGGGGTACTGTTTTACTCGTAGGACCTGGACAAACACTAATATGTGTGTTTTATAGCAGCAAAACATAAAAGGTTGATGACAGAGACAGCCAAAGTGCACTGTTTGTGCAAAAAACACATGCAAAAAAAATGACCATTACATTTGGCCAGGTGTTGTGACTAAGGGGCTTCACAAAAAGATGTGACATGGCACTTTTGGAATACCCTAGGGTGTCTACTTTTTTAAATGGTATGCCATGATGGGGTAATTTTCATTCCTGGGCTGCTATAATGTCGCAAAGAGGACATAGGCACAGAAAATTAAGGTGCCAAATTTCCATGCATAAAAACTGAAATGGGCAGACCCCATATTTGGCCCTGTAACTTCTGTAAACCCCATAAAACCTGTACATGGGGGTACTGTTTTACTCATAGGACCTTGACAAACACTAATATGTGTGTTTTATAGCAGCGAAACATAAAAGGTTGATGACAGCCAAAGTGCAGTGTTTGTGCAATAAAAGCATACAAAAAAAATGACCACTACATTTGGCCAGGTGTTGTGACTAAGGGGCTTCACAAAAAGACGTGACATGGAATACCCTAGGGTGTCTACTTTTGTAAATGGTATGCCATAATGGGGTAATTTTCATTCCTGGGCTGCTATAATGTATGAAAGGCAACTTAAACCCAGAAAATGAATGTGCCAGATTTCTATTTAAATGGGTAGGCTGTATGTTGGGCCTTGTAAATTCCAGAAAACCTGTACATGGGGGGAATCGTTATACTCATGGGACATCGCTAAACACAAGTATGGGTGTTTTATTGCAGTAACATATATCAGGATGATGATATTCACAATAAAATCATTTGGAAAGCTTCAAATTTCTTAATTTCTCACACTTACTTTGATTTTTTTATATAAAATTATAGTTGAGAAATAAATCTTTTATGCCAAAAGAAAGCCCTATCTGTCCTCTAAAAAACAATATATAATTAGTGTGGGTGCACTTAATGTGAAAGGGGTAAATTATGGTTGAAAAGACATATAGCTGAAATTCAAGGTTTTGTTTACGTTCAGAACTTGAACAATTGCCTATGTCATGAAAGGGTTAAAAGGTTAAATATATGTATATGTGTGTATATATATACCCTTAGTAAGCATTTATACACCAGAAAAAAACACACCCTTAGTAAGCATGTATACACCATTACTTATCCTATCCTTTGTGTTATTTTATTGTATAATTACTCTCTTTTCGGTTACATTTTTATTTTGATTACACTTTCTACCTTTATTGTTGATCACATTCTTTTTTACCATATGACCTAGGAACCATTTCTAAAAATTATATTACTTTATATGGAAATTAAAAGATGGCTATGTGTGCATAGTACAGCTGTCATTTTATCCAAACAGGATATGTGATTGTGGAAGCAGAGACTTGCACTAGGACTCAATAAAGGCTGCTAAGTCAACCACTCTATTCATTCCATATGGTTCAAGAGTACCCAATGCATGAATCCAATATGTCTCTCGTTGTCTCAAAGACCTTAGGCGATCACCACCTCTTTCATGTCTCTTTATGTGTTCATTTGCTTTTATTTTTAAGTCTCTACTGTCTCTCCCATGCGCTTCTAAAAAATGAGCTGATACTCCGTGGGTAGTGAGTCCTATATCTATATTTCTCAGATGTTCAGTTAGCCTATACTTCACTTTCCTTTTCGTTCTTCCCACATACTTTTTCCCACACGAACACTCTAAGAGGAAAACCACATAATTAGACTTACAGTTCATTAGTTCCTGTATCATGTTTTTTACCATCTTTGCTAGAGTAAAAATATTTGTTTTCAGGGTGCATGTGTGTACAACAAGTACACCCTCTTCTCCCACATTTAAAAAAACCTTTGGTATGTTGTCTCAACCAATTAGATCCACCTTCTTTTTTCCTAAGTTTACTCAGGGCCACCATATTTTTTATTGATTGGTTTTTCCTATATACAACTCTACTCTTTCTTGGAATGATGTCTTTCAGCAAAGGATCTTGTAGGAGTATAGGCCAATATTTTTTCAGCGCTCTTTCAATGTTCTTATGTGCACTATTATATTTTGTAACAAAATTTACCTTGTTATTATTATTATTGTTACCCTTCCTTTTTTCCTGTTTAGTTCCGTCTAGAGATGAACCATTTTCTATTTTCCTAGCCCTCTCTCGTGCTTTTGTTATCAATTCCACATTATATTCTTTGGCCATAAATGTTTTCTGTATATCATCTGCTTCCTTTTCATATACTTCTACATCTGTGCAGTTCCTTCTTGCTCTCTGAAACTGGCCATAGGGGATATTTTTTAGCCATTTTGCATGATGTCTGCTTTGTGCGTGCAGGTAACCGTTAGTATCGGTCTCCTTCCTAAATAGTTTTGTTACTATTTCATTCCCCCTATGTGTCAGTTCCAGATCTAGGAAAGTAACCTTATCTTTATCAATGGTATGTGTAAAAGTAAGGTTAAGAGTGTTTAAATTCACATACCGCACTAGCTCCTCTGCCTCCTCTACCTCCCCTTGCCAGATAACCAAAATATTGTCTATATATCTGAACCATTAAATTATCTTATTTGCAAAGGGATTTCTATTGTTGAAGACAAAACGATCCTCCCACCACCCCATATACAAATTGGCAAAATCTGGCGCAAACTTAGTGCCCATTGCAGTACCGGTGGTTTGTAGGAAATATTTGTCTTCAAAAAGGAATTTTTTTTTTGTTAAGATGAAATCAATACCTCTTTTTACAAAGTCACGTTGATCTTCATTAATGATCTTTGCTTTGTCAAAAAAATAGTCTACTGCCGCTATCCCCAAGCCGTGGGGAATACAGGTATAGACAGTGGATGCTCCTCCATGTGTGCACTCCCGCATGTGCCCCCCTGTCAGATGCTGAGAGAAAAAAAAATTATGCTGAATAAAATATAATTTTTCCAATAGCCCCCTATTGGAAAAATTATATTTTATTTTTAACCTCCAAAAATCAAATTCTGATAATAAAAAATTATGCTGAATAAAATATAATTTTTCCAATAGCCCCCTATTGGCAAAATTATATTTTATTTTTAACCCCCCAAAATCAAATTCTGATGGGTTTTTTTTAAATATAAGGAGAAAAAAAATGTGTCTGTTTTTCTTTTTTTACATGATCGCACGTGCGGTTAGAGCCCTATATGATGCCTGTCAGTGATGTCTATGTTCACTGCAGGCATCTGGGCCAGCCTCAAACGTTTGTATATCAATGCCTAGTCGCACACGCTGAACTGTGCGAGAGTGGGGAGGGACATGTTCAGCCTGTGTTCTGATAGGCTGCACGCCACGATGCCGGATACGTCATCACGGCGAGAGTGGGGAGGGACATGTTCCGACTGTCTTCCGAGTAGTTCAGCCTGTGGCACTTGTTGCAGCTCGCTCTGATAGGCTGCCGTTACGTCACCATGGCTCAGCCTCCTCCCCCACATCAATGGTGCGAAAAATTCATTGCTGAGTTTGCTGTTGAGCGGAGAGGAGTGACTGAGCTCACAGTGACAGTCTCAGAAGTTGAAGAACGTTTTGAAAAAGATTTAAAAATGACTGAGTGACAATATATTATATTTGTACACAGTACAGTACTGTACTACTTAGCATTAGCAGTGTTAGCACTGACTTACTGAGTCTTTAATATTTAGAGCTAGAGGCTTGCCTAGACTAGAGAGGGAGTGGAGGCTGACTGAGCCGGAGCAAAGTTGCCAACAACATTAACTGACTTACTTAAGTTGTACTTGGGCAGAATTTTTTTTTAAAAACCTGCTGAATAATTATTATAATTTAATTTTCTGAGAGAGGCTTCTTAGTTAGTTCTTGCCTGGGCTGGGGCCCTGTCCCCTGATAAGTTTGTCAAACAGAGTGAGTCAGTCTGTCAGTTTACTTTTTATTAATTAGCAAATTGCAAGTTTTGCAAAATAATTTAAAAGATTTTTTTTCTCAAAAAAGCAGTTAACTGCTGCCTGTGCTGCTATATTAACATAACTGTACAATTAAATATACATTTTAATTATATTAGTTATATTACCACAAGTTATTATATATTATTATATATTTGAGAACAACCACAAAACTCCTACTAGTTTTAGACTGTAGTTAGTTGACCTTGCCCGTTCACGGCTGCTGCCTGCTGTAATTATACTAGTTAAAACACTATTTTAGTTTAGAATTATTTGCAGATTGCAGAGAGTCTCAGAGTTTTTAAAACAATTATATATTTTATAACAGCTTCACAGCTACTTACCTACAGTCCTACAAGTTATATATTTTAGAACAACTGCAAAACTACTTGCATACTAGTTTTAGACTGTAGTTGACCTTGCCCGTTGACGGCTGACATGGCTGCTGCCTGCTGTAATTATACTACTTAAAGTTAAAACACTATTTTAGTTTAGAATTATTAGCAGATTGCAGAGAGTCTCAGAGTTTTTAAAACAATTATATATTTTATAACAGCTTCACAGCTACTTACCTACAGTCCTACAAGTTATATATTTTATAACAGCTGTCTATTTCAGAATGGTGGCATTTAGTAAGGTGTTCAAAAACAATATTATAGTATAATTAGCACTAGTACATCCAAATACACCTAAGGATGGAGCTAAACAGCCTACTTGTTTTGTAAATGATTAATATACAGAATCCCATGCTGAATAAAGTGGTGTTATAGTGGGCTATTCTACATTCACTAACATTAAACATGAATTGTAGGGGTAAAACACCTCAACTAACATTTTCTAACTCGCACTAAGCAAACAAAGCATGAAAAAAGAACAGGTATCCCCAAAATACACTTATTAAACTTAAGATTTATGCAAACAGTGAAATCCAGAGTTCTACAATCTCCAAAAGGTCCACAGCCTCTGATAAAACACATAGTGAAATAGGAGTTCTGTAAGACCATGAAGTCTCTCTGTCCACTTAGAAAGAATAATATAATACATTCAACCGATGCCCAATTTGTGAGCAACAGTTCTAGGAGTCCCCATGAGTATTGGGTCAGATCCTCCAGTTGAATGATCACACCAAACTTGTGTATGGGAGATCGGTAAAGTTAATTGTGATGTGCTAAGCAGGAGCTCACATGTTTGTGTCTTGACAGAGATATTCAGAATACACTGAAAAAAAGAGCTAGCCTGGTTAGTGAGTTTGGAGGTATAACTAAAGAACCACTTAATTAACAATGCAGAGCATTACAAATAAGAAAAACACAATCTCTCGGGAAAGTGAGTGAGACAATACATATCCCAGAAATTAGGCTTTACCTCGCTCCCACTCATTAGTATCAACAAATAAATGTATTTCAGACTGAAAGTCATCATTGGGAGACTTTATCGTGGTGTACTAAGTTGACATAGTCCTTTCCATGAGGGTCGTGTGTGGGGGCAATTGTGGAGTCACTCGATACCAGAACGAATGTGGGGCAGATTATCGTACCTGGAGCGGGGTTCCTGAAATAGCATACTACAACCGCTCTCTCTCAGCTGCATGACAATGAAGGATCTGCTAAAGCTTCCCTTGCTTTCACAGCGCCAAGCCACCCAAGTATCCCTAATGGTCAGATTAAGGTTGCTGTGATAGTAGAACTCGTGGATCTGTACACAGAGGTCTGTGAAATCTCCTGAAGGCTGCTCAGGCTTCATGGGCTTTGAGGGACTGGCAAGACAGAGATCATGCAACTCCATATCGTGGGTGTTCCTAACTACTTATGCCGTAATGTCAGCGATCTCCAGCTTATTAATGATCATATCACCCATGGCTGGATCTGAAGGAGAGGGCATGTGGCTCACTAATGTGCTCCTCCAGGTACAGGCCAGTTTATCTTTATTGCCAGGTGGGTACACATCTATTTGGGCCTAGTGGATGCCTCAAGTGTAGGGATGACCGGCGCTATGTGCGCACCTTTAACTATAGCCCTGAGGTCTTCATATCCAGCGGTTAGCTTTCGATCCAGCTCCAGCAGTAGACCGCGGACATCAACAATCTCCTCCTCCATGATCAAAGGGAGAAAACAGGTAAGTATTGCACACTAGCTGCTCCTATATCTTGGTGGGGCTTTGTGCCATTATTGTGTGGCGTAGTCTACCTCAGAGTTAAAGCCGCCTTAGCTGGAGTCAAGATGGCGCCATAGCTTTGCTTTTGTAGGTCCCTCTAATCTTCAGCACTGTGGCTTGAACTCCGGATTGTCACCCAAATCTCCTAGAGAATTGAATCAGCTTCCAATGCCCCATACCAGTGTCACATTCGACTCATATGTGACAACTGAGTATTGTGTAGTCACATCACTGCCTGAATAGTCCTACAACTAAAATTAGCTTCCAAGACTTCAAGATATGGTTGTCTACCACATCTAGACTATTTTTAAGAACTTTTTAAATTAGTTGTCTGCAGAGATTGTAATTATAAACAGCAAAATATGTGGAGCTCCTCTCTGGTGCGACTGGTCTGCTTGACGGTTGGCTCCGCCCCCCATATTTTATAATTTTACACTTCAAGGGTGCCCCCTATCTGTTTTTTGCAATAGTAAACTAAATTACAAAAAAATAAACACTAAATTACACATAATAAAAAATAAATTATCAAACATTTAAACTAATTACCTAATCTAATAGCCTAATCTAATAGCCCTATGAAAATAAAAAAGCCCCCCCAAAATAAAAACCCCCTAGCCTAAACTAAACTGCTATTAGCCCTTAAAAGGGCCTTTTGCGGGGCATTGCCCCAAAGAAATCAGCTCTTTTACCTGTAAAAAAAAAAAAAAAACAACCCCCCAACAGTAAAACCCACCACCCACACAACCAACCCCCCCAAATAAAATCCTATATAAAAAACCTGAAAAGGGCATTTGGATGGGCATTGCCCTTAAAAGGGCATTTAGCTCTTTAACTGTGCCCAAAACCCTAAGAAAAAAATAAAACCCACCCAATAAATCCTTAAAAAAACCTAACACTAAACCCCGAAGATCCACTTACAGTGTTTGAAGACCGGACATCCATCCTCAACGAAGTGGCAGAAGTCCTCAGCGAAGCCGGCAGAAGTCTTCATCCAAGCGGGCTGAAGTCTTCATCCAAGCTGGCATCTTCTATCTTCATCCATCCGTGCAGAGCGGCTCCATCTTCAAGACATCCGGTGCGGAGCATCCTCTTTTCTTGACGGCTAACGAAGAATGAAGGTTCCTTTAAGGGACGTCATCCAAGATGGCGTCCCTTGAATTCCAATTGGCTGATAGAATTCTATCAGCCAATCAGAATTAAAGGTGAAAAAATTCTATTCGCTGATGCAGTCAGCCAATAGGATTGAGCTTCAATCCAATCAGCCAATAGGATTGAGCTCGCATTCTATTGGCTGATTGGAACTATTTACTAACTAGTCTACCTAGTTAAAATAATTACAAACTTGCCTGTGAAATAAAAATAAAACCTAAGATAGATTCAATGTAACTATTAGTTATATTGTAGCTAGCTTAGGCTTTATTTTAAGTATTAAAGTATTTTGTTTTAAATAGGAATTATTTAGGTAATGATAGTAATTTTTATTTAGATTTATTTTAATTACATTAAAGTTAGGGGGTGTTAGGGTTACACTTAGGGTTAGGTTTCGGGGTTTATAACTTTAGTATAGTGGCGGCGATTTTGGGGGCAGCAGAATAGGGGTTAATAACAGTAATGTAGGTTGCGGCGATGTTAGGTACAGCAGATTTGAGGTTATTAATATTTAACTAGTGTTTGTGATGCGGGAGTGCGGCGGTTTAGGGGTTAATATGTTTATTATAGTGCACTCATAACTACTGACTTTCAGTTTACGGTATGGATCTTGACGGTATAGACTGTACCGCTCACTTTTTGGCCAGACAGGCAAACTCGTAATACCGGTGCTTATGGAAGTCCCATTGAAAAAGGACTTTTTGAAAGCTGCGGTAGTTATGTTGCGTTATGGCCAAAAAAGTGTGTGGTACAGCTGTACCTGCAATACTTGTAATACCAGCGGTAGTGAAAAAGAGCTATAATGCTGCTTTTTCACTCATAACGCAAAACTCGTAATCTAGCCGTTTGTATAATCTATGTTAAGGTCTTCATGTTTCCTCTTAAGGGTTCCTGTATGTTCTCCTTAAGAGGAGATATCCCTTTTGAGCTCACTGACAGATGTCTTAAGATCTTGTTTTAAAGATGTGTAATGATTGTCCATTTTATCTGACAGTGCTTTGATGGAATCGAGTATAGAGGAGTGTAAAGCAGGAGGTTTATCTGAGGGTGTATTTTCAGGTTTCTTCTAAATAAAGAAATAGAGTCTCTAGAGTCTTCATCGGAGACCTCTTGATCAGCATGTATCTTGCAATTAAAGTGATCTGCCAATGTCCTTTTAGGGTTGTCTTGGTGTTTTTGTTTTCTCTTCACAGATTGGGCCATTTTGCTCAGTAGAAGGTTTCAATTTCAGATGGGCAAGGCGTGTGTTAGTTGTAGCTTCCCTATGAGAGTGAAAACTGTGAGAAGTGTGTCCAGCACCCCTAGTCTAGGATGTTTTAGCACTGCATAATTAGCAGATTAGGTCAGAGGTGAGAATGTGGTAGCTTATATAGCAGTGTCTGGTGTCCTTCTGGATTTACATAGGGTGGAGGGGTCCCCTGAAAAGTTGTTAAATTAACAGCTGCTGAGTGAGATCACACTCTCACTAAATAAAATTCTTATAAATAATCTAAAATATCACTACTTTGATCTTAAAATGTACACAACACATATATATATATATATATATATATATATATATATATATATATAAATTAATCTGTTGTAACAAAGCACAAACAATCCCTATGTTGTGTTATATACATACATACTTTATATACAAGTATGCACAAAATGTGGTGTTTTCAACTTTACTAGAACACAAAGTCCAGTTTTTAAAATCTGCTTATGCATGGAGTCTAATGCTGCTTGTTTTTGCCAAATATATCCTTCACACCAAATGGAGTAGGGCTTGAACTCTAAAAGATAAAAGCGCAAAAAGACTCAAGTGTAATAATAAACAACACCCAGTAGCGCACATTAAAGATTGCACTTACAATGATTAATAAAAAATTATGCCGGAAAAACGGAGTAAACTTTATCTAGTAAACACAATGTAAAACAATCCCTTTTCGGGTGCTCTATACTCAGCAGTGAAGCAGTGAAGTCTTTATCCAGTCCCGACTCCTCTATCTGCGATATAACGTCAATGTTCCTTCCTGATATCCAACGGAACTATCGCAATTGAAAACTCCGCCTCCAGAGCTACGGGTACTCGGGACGTCCAAAAGCAGGCCTTGATTATCCTCTGCGCGTTTCGTCTGCTATCGTGAAGACTTTTTCAAGAGGGTGAAAAACATTCCGATGATTAGATGGGATATCCATCCCATTTAAGAACCCTCACCGGCTCTCCTATTGGATAAAGTCCAATGTCCTTTATAAAGATAGTCTATGACAAGGTAGGTTAACCAACAGCAACTTCATACATATACATATTTGGGCAAATCCTAACGTCATGGAGATTAAAAAATTAATTTAAAAGTATAAGCACAAACTAGGCAGATTTCATACATTGAATAACATATTAAAAAATACTGTATTGGGAAAAAGTTCCAAAAATTCCTTATTCATTATACCCTAAAACATAACACACAATTATTAAATAGAGAAAAAATAATATATTATATAGTAATTGATTTGAAAGTATATACACAAACTAGGCAAATTTAATACATTAAATAGCATATTAAAAAATACATACGCTTTATTGGAAAAGGGTTCCAAAATTCATTATACCCTAAAACATTACACACAGTTATTAAATAGAGAACAATAATACATTATATGATATACAATATATTATATATTAAGACCTCTAGAAAACATAAAAAATATTAAAAAGAGGATAAAAAGAGAATATAAAGAGAGAAAAAAGGGACAATTCCTATAAATTTCATAAAATCACTATACAATATGTGTATACATATATATATATATAGAGAGAGGGAAAAAACAGAAATATTTTGATAAAATTCATTCATTCCTCATTCAAGGCAACTCACACTATTTATATGTGCACTGGCATCCACAATCCAAATGCACATATGTGTAAAAAAGATATAAATAGCCCTAGATGTGTGTTCTATATATGGACTTTCACCGGTACACCTACTTTTAATATTAAAGGTTCTAGACCCCTTACTATCTGTAAAGTTAATTTCCTTATTAATGTGTTTACACATATTGCAAATCCTCTTTACACATTTGTATGTGCCTATTTTTAAACTTAGCCAATTACTTTTAACAGGTTTTGGCATTTCTGCTTTTTTCAGTTTACTGGGAGCTAATAGGTTTTTAAGGTTTCTTCCTTTTTTAAAAGTAAAAACTGGCTCTTCAGTTAAAATGGGTGCTAGGACTGGATGAGTTTTTAAAATCCCCCAATGTTTTTGAGGACATTTTTACTGATTTTGTGCTCCTCATTGTAAGTTGTAATGAACCTCACTGTATCTTTGATAGTTATATGTGTTTTAATATTCTTCGGTTTCAGAACCAGATCCCTATCTCAATTATGGGCTCTATAATACGCCTGTTCTACTACTTTCTTACTATAACCCTTTTCCCTAAACTTGGTAGACATGATCTTCTTTCCTAAAATAATCTATATGGGTACAGTTACGCCTAAGCCTCAAAAATTGCCCATATGGCACATTATCTTTCCATCTTTTGAGATGGGCACTCCTACTATCAATGAAGCTATTTCTATTGGTAGGTTTCCTATAGTTACATACAGCCGTTTTGGAATTGTCATCCACATATAACCAGAGATCCAGGAATTCAATTTTGGATCTAGAGTGTTTTCCAGTAAATTTTAAATTAAAACTATTGTTTGTCAAAAAGCTATTAATTTATGACTCATCACTCTCCCAGAGGATGATGATATCATCAATATAGCGATGGTATTTTTTGATGTTAGCTACAAAGGGGTTATCGTTCCAAATTTTATCATTCTCAAACCTATGCATATAAATATTTGCGTACGATGGGGCAAACGTGGTCCCCATTGCCGTTCCTTTAATCTGCCTATAGAAAACTTTTTCAAAAGAAAAAATAATTATGTTCTAATATAAACTTTGTACACTCTAAAATAAAATTTAGATGTTCTGATGGAATATTCCAATTCAAAAGTTCTAATTCCAAGGCTCTTAAACCTTTATCATGGGGGATAGAGGTATATAGAGCTGACACGTCACATATTAGCCAACAATGATTCTCCTTCCATTCCAATCCTTCAAACATATTGATGGTTTGTGTGGTGTCTTTAATATATGCCTTTGTACTTTTAACAATTGGTTGCAGATAAAAATCAATATATATTTTGACACTTTATCACTCAAAGAATCAATCCCGGAAATGATTGGTCTCCCGGTGGCTGCTGTGCATTCTTATCCACCTTCGGCAGGTGCATAAGAATGATTTTGTTAGAAAATGGGTTCTTAAACGTTTCTTTATTAAGCAGGCAGTCGATCTAAATCAAGCACCTAAAAAGGAGTATTTAGAAGGTAAAGATATGTAAACATTAACAATTCTAAAATCATTAGAGGAGCTGGGAGTCAGAGATCAGGATGTTAATGATAGTTTAAATACAATAGAGGAGCTCCTCAATATCTCAGTATATGAGGAAGAGTTGAAGATTAATCATAGTAATTTAAAACGACTTTCCACCTTTTATCCAGTTAGCACACCGGGAGATCAAATACCGGTCTTTACAAAATTAGTGATGGACGAAGTGTTTAATCTTTTCCATAAGAAAAGGACTAATTTGATTAATAAATATAATGATAATTTGACTTCTCAAGAAAGAAATTCATTAAAGAAATTAATGAACAATAGAGATATAATTATCAGGGCAGCTGATAAGGGAGGTGGAATCGTGATACAGAGTAGGGGGAATTATTTAACTGAAGCCTATAATTTACTGAATGATAAAGATACTTATTGTATCATAAATTGCGATCCTACTAAACAATATCAAATTAAACTTAATAAATTACTTGTGGCAGCAAAAACAGAAGGGTTACTCAATAATGATGAATTCAGGTATTTACAAGAAAATGAACCTAGAGTCCTGATATTCTATCACCTGCCGAAGGTGCATAAGAATGCACAGCAGCCAATTAGACCAATCATTTCAGGGATTGATTCTTTGAGTGACAAAGTGTCAAAATATATTGATTTTTATCTGCAACCGATTGTTAAAAGTACAAAGACATATATTAAAGACACCACACAAACCATCAATCTGTGTGAAGGATTGGAATGGAAGGAGAATTATTGTTGGCTAACATTTGACTTGTCAGCGCTTTATACCTCTATCCCCCATGATAAAGGTTTAAGAGCCTTGGGATTGCAACTTTTGAATTGGAATATTCCATCAGAACATCTAAATCTTATTTTTGAGTATACAAAGTTTATATTAGAACATAATTATTTTTCTTTTGAAAATGTTTTCTGTAGGCAATTTTACGATGTTATTTAAAAATAAAGTTGCGGTTTCAGAAGAGGTGGGTAGTTTGTGGAAAGGCAAGAAATGTGCCATTTTAGTCAGATGGTCAATGACTACAAGTATCGTGTTGTTTCCATTAGAGACGGGCAAATCGACTATGAAATCCATGCCGATAGTGTGCCATGGTTTGTCAGGAATTTGTAACGGTAGTAGGAGGCCAAAAGGAGCTTCTCTGTCTGTCTTGGAAACTGTACAGGTGTGACAACTTTGTACATAAAGTCGTATAGATGACTTCATAGAGGGCCACCAGTAAGTATGTGAGAGTAGGTCAGAAGTTTGAGTGATTCCCAGGTGTCCCGCCAAAGGTGAATCATGATGTTCTTTTAACAACTGTTGTCGCAGAGGAGGTGGGACATAAAGCTTCCCGTTGTGGTAGTAAAGACCGTCTTGTCCCAGGTCTAGGTTGAGAGCAGGTAAGTCAGTGTCATCTTTCTGGGACCGTTGAATTTTTTTTGAATATGTAGATGATAAAGCAATGATTTGTTCCAAAGGAATCACAGTACCTGGTTGGTTGAAGTTTATGGGTTTCAAGTCTTTTCTTGAGAGCGCATCTGCCTTCCCATTCTTACTACCTGGTCTGTAGGTTATATGAAAATTGAAACGAGAAAGGCTCCATCTCAGTTGTCTTGCTGAAAGAGTTCTGTTGGTTAAGAGGTACTCAAGGTTTTTGTGATCTGTGTAGATCAATATAGGGTTTTTGGTGCCTTCAAGCAGGTGTCTCCAGTGTTCGAGGGAAACCTTTATCACCAACATCTCTTTTTCTCCTATGGGGTAGTTGTATTCTGCTGGTGTCATTACTCTAGAATAAAATGCGACTGGGTGTAGAGGTACATCTGGAGTTTTGCGTTGTGATAAAATTGATCCAATGGCGTATTCCGATGCATCCACTTCCAGTACATATTGGGAATCAGTATCTGGATAGCATAAAATTGGTGCTTTGGTAAAGCTGTCTTTTAGAGACTCAAAGATCCTTTGATTTTCTGAGGACCAAACAAAAGGAACGTTGTTACTAGTTAGTCTAGTGAGGGGTTTAGTTAAAACGGAGTAATTTTTTTATGAATTTTCTGTAGTAGTTGGAAAAACCCAAAAATCTCTGTAAATCTTTTTTGGATGTAGGAGTAGACCAATTTTTAATTGTGTCGACTTTGGAGTTATCCATCTGTATTCCATTAGGTGTGATTGTGTACCCTAGGAAAGTGATAACTGATGTATGGAAAATACATTTTTCTAACTTGGCAAAAAGTCTGTGTTGTCGCAAACGAGTGAGTACCCAATGAACGTGTTTTTTGTGGTCTGTGAGATTGTTAGAATATACAAGGATGTCATCCAGGTAAATTACAACACAGGTGTCCAAAAGGTCTCGGAAAATATCGTTAATTAGATATTGGAAGATAGCCGGAGCGTTGCAAAGTCCGAAAGGCATTACCTTGTACTCATAAAGTCCATATCGAGTTCTGAATGCTGTGAGCCACTCTTCCCCTTTGCGGATTCGTACAAGATTATAGGCTCCTCTGAGATCCAGCTTGGTGTAGACTGTTGCTTTGCTAAGACTTTCAATAAGCTCCGGGATCAACGGAAGTGGATAACGTTTTTTTACTGTCCTTTTATTGAGCTCTCTGTAATCGATTATTGGTCTTAGTGAGTGGTCTTTGTTTTTAACAAAGAATATGCCCGCTCCGGTGGGTGATGTTGATGGCTGGATGAAACCTTTCCGCAAGTTTTCTGATAAATAATTTTTGAGATGTTCCAGCTCCGGCTGTGAGAGGGGGTTTATATGTCCATAAGGAATTGTTGCCCCTGGAAGAAGCTCTATAGGACAGTCATATGGACGATGGGGGGGAAGACTTTAAGCCTCTTTCTCACTGAAAACGTCTTCAAAATCTAAGTATTCCGGAGGTATGTGTGTTAAGGTTGTATGGCAAATAGTTAAATGAGGGAAGCAAGTATTTTTACAGTATTCCGAGATAAACTGTACTTCTAAGTGCCCCCAATGTATGGTGGGTTGATGAGTTTGCAACCATTGTAACCCTAGTACCATTGGGAACATTGGGGAAGTTATTACGTCAAATGTTATGTATTCTACGTGAGCTGATAAGGTAGTAACCTTTAAAGGTATGGTCTGATGTGTTATGGGTCCTGAAGTAATTAATGTACCATCAATAACTCTAATGGAGACTAGATTTGCTTTCAATACAGAGGGAATTTTATTTACAGTGACAAAATCAGAGTCGATGAAACAAGTATGAGCTCCAGAATCGATAATTGCTTCACTGTGCAGTTGGTGATGATCCCACTGTAAAGTAAGAGACAAAGAGCAGTAAGCCACATGTTTGATATTAGTAGTTAAACAAGTTGCACTTGTGGTACACTTACGTCTTTTGTGTCTTAGGAGGATGGGACAGTCCTTGACCTAATGTGTGCTGGATGCGCAGTACATGCGTAAGTTATTTATGCGTCTACGATTCCTTTCCTCAGGTTGCAAAGGCCCCTTTGTGAAACCCAGATCCATTGGCTCAGATGTTTGGCTTGTTGATGGTTTCTGGTATGTAATGGGGTTCCTGGTGACTGGGTCAATACCTTGTCTCTCATTCTTTCACTCCCTTAACCGTCTATCAATTTGGATACTGAGAGTTATCAGTCCTTCTAGGGTCCTGGGAAGTTCTGTTTGTGCCAATTCGTCCTTAAGGGCATCTGATAATCCCAGACGATACTGATTCCTTAGGGCGATTTCACTCCATTCAGTATCCTTGCTATACTGTTTAAACTCGGTCAAGTACTCTTCCACTGGCTTTTTACCCTGTCTGAGAGACCTCATTTTCGTTTCGGCAGTGAGTTGCTTATTGATGTCTTGATACAAGACGCCCATTTCTTTGAAGAAATCCTCTAAGGAAGCTAGAATGGGGTGGTCCTGCTCAAAGAAGGAATCAGTACATTTCCTTGGTTCACCTCTGAGAAGAGAGATGACCGTTAACACCTTTATGCGTTCTGTAGCATAGGTCTTGGGGTTGAGGCTGAACAGGAGGTTACAAGAATTTTTAAATTGAGTGAATAAGGCCCTTTCACCATAAAACTTGTCTGGCATAGAGACTTGGGGTTCTGGGGTGTTATTCACAGGTGCGGGTTTAACCATTGTGTTCTTTATAATGGTACTTAAACTTTCATTTTGAACTTGAAGTTCTCTGAGGCCTTGGCTCAATTGATCCACCCTCTGAGAAAGAGCATACACAAACTGGGGTAATTCTGCTGGATCCATGATATGGCTTCAGTATTATGTAACGAATAGTGTTGAATTGTACTTGAGGATCTCAACTGCAGAATTAAATTGTATTTGTATGCCTGTGCACTTCTTACAGTGTATCACTGTTATTCCTGCTAGGCAACAGGAGGTTAATCTGTTTTGAACGAGTGAGGACTCTACACAGTATTAACTGATAAGAGTGGAGTTATAGATTTATTAGAATGATCCCTGGATTAAGGACTCATTCAGTATAATGCAAACAATAAGGTTGGCTGGAATGTCAAGCACAAATAACCTTAATCAAAGGTTGCTATTCAGTACTTGCAACTGTTTAAAGGATAAGTGCTTTTCAGATACGATGTATCAGGGCAATAGCTTCTTGCTGAGTTGGCGTGGTTCTTTAGATGTCTGGAATCAGACTTGACAGAGACACTTTACTTGTGTGATTAAGTTCAGGGTAACTCAGACACTGGGGGAAGTCTCTCTAGTCGTAGCTACTAGCAGCGCGTGGATTGTGTGAGGAGAGGTGCTGTGCTGACAAGCGGGTGGCTGCAGTGTGAGAAGCCGTTGCCGTAATGAGTGAGGAGGTTAAGCTAACAGCTGAATCCTTACGTGTCTGAGTGAGAGGAAGTGTAGTCCCAGACTGAGTTGTATTTGCTCACAAAGGTGTCCGAGCAGGGGGCGGGTTGATCCGCCTGATAGAGGAGGTATCTCCGTGTTCGGTACACAGCTGATCAGAACAGTGTTCTGATAGCAGCTGGTAGTTTGGGGAATAAAGTATCCAGGTAACCTGAAGATTAAGCAGGAAGGTAGCGGTGGTCAGCGGGTTAGACAGGAGTCTTCAGAGCTATCCGTTAAAGTAAGTTTGATCACTGTAGGAATCAGAGCTTCACGCTGAGAAACTAACAATACTGAAGCAAAGTGCAGAGGGCGTGTCCCAACTTAAATAGACTAGGTAGGCAGATTGCTTCAGGTTCCTTAAAGGTGCAGATGGTATTAGTGAGACAAAGGAGTTCATGACAATAACTGTGTGTAATGTTTTAGGGTATAATGAATTTTGGAACCCTTTTCCAATACAGCGTATGTATTTTTTAATATACTATTTAATTTATTAAATTTGCCTAGTTTGTGTATATAATTTCAAATAAATTACTATATAATATATTATTTTTTCTCTATTTAATAATTGTGTGTTATGTTTTAAGGTATAATGAATAAGGAATTTTTTTAACTTTTTATCAATATAGTATTTTTTAATATGTAATTCAATTTATGAAATCTACCTAGTTTGTGCTTATACTTTTAAATTAATTTTTTAATCTCTATGACGTTAGGATTTGCCCAAATATGTATATGTATGAAGTTGCTGTGGGGTAACCTACCCTGTCATAGACTATCTTTATAAAGGACATTGGACTTTATCCAATAGGAGAGCCGGTGAGGGTTCTTAAATGGGACGGATATCCCATCTAATCTTCGGAATGTTTTTCACCCTCTTGAAAAAGTCTTCACGATAGGAGATGAAACGCGTAGAGGATAATTAAGGCCTGCTTTTGGACGTCCTGAGTACCCTTAATGTGCTCTGGAGAGTGCTCTTAATGTGCTCTGGGGTACGTCCTGCAAAAAAATGCAGTTAATGACCAAGGACGTACCCCATACGTCGTTGGTCTTTGAAAGCAGTGGAAGCGATCCTGATAGCTTCCAGCTGCTTTCATGTTATTGCAGTGATGCCTCAATATTGAGGCATCCTGCAATAACTGTTTTTAGCCATCCGATGCAGAGAGAGCCACTCTGTGGCCCTCTCTGCATTGGCTACCGATGGCCGTTATGGTTGGTGGGTGGGAGCTCATCCAGGGAGGCGGGTGGGCAGTTATTGGTGGAGGAGGGGGGAGGGATCTAGTGCGGGTGCGTGCGCGTGCACGGGCGCGCGCGTGCATGTGATGTCTATCAAAACAGCATCAATATGCTGTAGATCTGGAGGGTGGGAGAGAGGACTGGGGAGGGTGGGATTTTGAAATCAAGGCATCAGGGAGAGGGTGGGGGGTTGGATGTTGAGGGGGGGCAGCTACACTACAGAAATAAATAAAATATTTAAAAAAAAAATAAAAAAAAAATACATTATTATTTTTCAAACTGGGTACTGGCAGACAGCTGCCAGTACCCAATATGGTGCCCAATAAAGGCAGAGGGGGGGGGGGTTTAAAGAGCTGTTTGAGGGGGGATGAGGTAGGTTGGGGGCTAAGGGGGGTCCTACACAGCAGAAGAATTATTTTTTTTAAAAAACCTAAAACTTTTATTTTAGTACTGGCAGATTTTCTGTCAGTACTTAAGATGGCGGGGACAATTGTGGGGTGGGGGAGGGAAGTGAGCTGTTTGGGAGGGATCAGGGGGTGGGATGTGTCAGGTGGGAGGCTGATATCTACACTAAAGCTAAAATTAACCCTGCAAGCTCCCTACAAGCTACCTAATTAACTCCTTCACTGCTAGACATAATATACGTGTGATGCGCAGCGGCATTTAGCGACCTTCTAACTACCAAAAAGCAACGCCAAAGCCATATATGTCTGCTATTTCTGAACAAATGGAATCCCAGTGAAGCATTTACAACAATTTGTGCCATAATTGCACAAGCTGTTTGTAAATAATTTCAGTGAGAAACCTAAAATTGTGAAATATTTAAAGTTTTTTTTAATTTGATCGCATTTGGCGGTGAAATGGTGGCATGAAATATACCAAAATGGGCCTAGATCAATACTTGGGGTTGTTTACTACACTACACTAAAGCTAAAATTAACCCTACAAGCTCCCTACATGCTCCCTAATTAACCCCTTCACTGCTGCGCATAATACACGTGTGGTGCGCAGTGGCATTTAGCGGCCTTCTAATTACCAAAAAGCAACGTAAAAGCCATATATGTCTGCTATTTCTGAACAAAGGGGATCCCAGAGAAGCATTTAAAACCATTTGTGCAATAATTGCACAAGCTGTTTGTAAATAATTTCAGTGAGAAACCTAAAGTTTGTGAAAACATTTGTGAAAAAGTGAACATTTTTTTTTATTTGATCGCATTTGGCGGTGAAATGGTGGCATGAAATATACCAAAATGGGCCTAGATCAATACTTTGGGATGTCTTCTAAAAATATATATACATGTTAAAGGATATTCAGGGATTCCTGACAGATATCAGTGTCCCAATGTAACTAGCGCTAATTTTGAAAAAAAGTGGTTTGGAAATAGCAAAGTGCTACTTTTATTTAGTGCCCTATAACTTGCAAAAAAAGCAAAGAACATGTAAACATTGGGTATTTCTAAACTCAGGACAAAATTTAGAAACTATTTAGCATGGGTGTTTTTTTCGGTGGTTGTAGATGTGCAACAGATTTTGGGGGTCAAAGTTTGAAAAAATTGTTTTTTTTCCATTTTTTCCTCATATTTTATATTTTTTTATAGTAAATTATAAGATATGATGAAAATAATGGTATCTTTAAAAAGTCCATTTAATGGCGAGAAAAACGGTATATAATATGTGTGGGTACAGTAAATGAGTAAGAGGAAAATTACAGCTAAACACAAACACTGCAGAAATGTAAAAATAGCCTTGGTCCGAAACGGTCAACAAATGGAAAAGTGCTCTGGTCACTAAGGGGTTAAGGTAAGTATTGTAGCTAAAAATAGGTAAGGGTTGAATTTATTGAGAGATAGCACACAATGAAAACAATAAGGTGACTTCCCTTTTGAAGTAGAAGCAGCTGACTTCAGTGTTTAGGACACTCAAACAACCAGGACAACTAAGTGTAATGTACTCAAAGACAAGACTATATATGAAAGCATTCTGAAATTTATTGAAGAACTCCAAAGCAGGAATCGATTCAGTTCAAAAGTGTATTAACTGGAAACACAGCTCATATAATACAATCTCAACGTGTTTCATCAGTGTCTACTGTCTTTAAGAGGTAAAATCTTCATCAAACAGAGCTTTAGCATGTAGTATGGAAACACACCTTAAATACTTAAAGAGGCCTAACCTATCAATTAACCAACAGTGTTACACCTGTGGTGATAAGGTCTACAGAAAAGGTGTGCCTTTCCTATCAGATCAATAGGAACAGATATGTCAATTTAAAAAGTTAACTTTTATTAAATACAAAAACAAATACGAAAAAAATAGATTAAAATCAAAGAAATAACATTCATCAAAAATTTAAATATTCTCTTTTCATTGATAAGCGTACAATATAAAACATAAAAATATAACAAAGTTCTGCTCCGTTGAATCGATAAATATATTGCACATTAAAATTAAATTTAAAAATTCAAAAATAATCTCTAAAGTAGCAGCCAATCAGGTAACAACTATCTTAAAACATCAGCAAGTCCTCAATCAGGTACTATAAGAGTGATAAAGTTCCCAATCAGGTACGTTATTCACCCAATATCACATGATCGATATAGACCAATAGTATCCATCCTCCTCTCTTGTCTTTGTTTACCAGCATGTGATCCATATAAGCCAATCCATGTTTTAATTCCAGACCTTTCCCTTTTCGAGCAGTTCAGTATATGTAGTCCTCAGTAAAGTACATGTTGTCCGTAAATAGGTCACGTGACTATATTGGCCAATCATCAAATTACTGGGAGTAATTTTTACCCATTCTTCTTAGCAGATTTGTTCTTGGTGCACCAGTACTTCAAGGTGCTACTGAGAGCTAGATGAATACATCTAGTGAGCCAAGAGGCATATGAGTACCCTTCAATCACCAGCTAGCTCTCAGCAATGCATTGCTTGTTACTCCTGAGCCTACCTAGGAATGCTTTTCATCACAGTATACCAAGAGAACATAGTTGATCTAGTATTAGAAGTAGATTAAAAAGTCTCTTGAAAACACATGCTCTCTCTGAACCATGAAAGTTTATTTTTGACTTTCATGTACCTTTAATAGAAGTAAGGACACAATCATTTTATTTTGTAATTTATTAAATTGAAGGCATCAAAGAATTTTAAACATAGAGGGCTATATTACAAGTGGTGGGCTAACATTAACGAGCATTGATATTGAAATATCACACTTGCGCTAGCTTGTAAGTTGAAAGTAAACACAACCAGACGAGCACAAACTAAATTTATGTATTTGACTGAAGTCTTCGTGTAAAGGGTTAAAGCTTACTAAAAAGATGCACCAAAGACAACATAAATACATTAAAATAAGGTGTTACACTCATATATACAATATCTAATAAAAAATAATCACATAAATATTAAAAATAAAAAGTTGTAATGGTTAAAAGGTACAAGGTATTTAAATGGAAAGGGCTATAATGTATTTATACATGCATACTGTATACATGCCTAAATATGTGTAATATATATATATATATATATTTATTTATATATATATATATATATATATATATATATATATATATATATATATACACACAGTATATATACATTCATATGTATATAGGTGTATACATGTGTATTTATGTAGATAAATAGATAGATATAGATAAATATTTTAGAAAAATAGATGTTTGTTTTTTTATTTGCCATTTTCATTGAAGTCTATAGGGGGAAGACATTAGCGTGGTCACGATATGCAAAGTCTCCAAATTAGTGCATCGGCATTCACTGACACACATTTTACTTTTAGCTTGTAATACGCGCGCTAGCCCGTGCATGTTAAAAGTGTACTTATAGCAGTGTTTTCACTCAAGCAAAATCGCTAAATCGTGCGTCACTTGTAATCTGGCCTAGAATCTCCTTGGTACTGATTTTCAAATATTTATAAAAATTTCTTACAAATATTAAATTTCACATTATGAGATAGGATTATAACAGTTGGACATCTGCAATACTTGTACTTCATTAAACACAGGCACATACAAAACCAACTTTGGCAGATGCTGCTTGCCTCTCTGCAGCAAGTTATTAATTATAATACCCTGAGGGGGTTTATCCTGTTAAAATATTACCTCATTTTTTGCAATCGCATTCATCAATTGAACATGATGGCTTTCATTCATGTTGGCAGTACTATACTTTGCTTGAAATGTGGTGTACCCCATTAATAAATAAGCATTGTATTTTGTCAGTCAATATAGACATTTGCATATGGTAAAATTCTAAAATATGAGCTATTCAACTTTGTGGGAATTTTTTTTTTTAAATCAGCTTCATATTTTCTTCCTTTTAAGTCTTGTTGCGTTTTTATAGAACTTTTGTATTTAGAATGGACATTCTGTTTAAAGAGCCAAGCTGACAAAAACTCAGATTTTTAATAAGTTATCAAAATATGTTTTTCCGTTTGATGTCAGGCATATTTATGTTTGACTTAAACATTTTGGCGAATACTCAAAAGGAAGGGTGCTATAAGCTGGAAGTAAATTGACACCTTTAATAAAGAGGATATAATATATAGCGGCCTTGGTTTTCACCTCCGTAATGGATGTCCCTCTCGAGCAGGGAGCTCTTCTTTAGACACCTGTTAGTCTCTGTGTGCCCAGATTGCTGCATCGTCTATAGGACGTTGGGCTGCTCTGAAACCTCAGAGTCACGTGAGTTTAGCATTGTTTGGACAATACCAGGCGAACTACACTTCAGTACTTCTTGTACAGTGTTGCTTTTGATAAAGCCCTGCATAGCCCTTTATTCATGTGTGTGTGAGTGAGTGAGTGAGTGAGAGAGAGAGAGAGAGCAAGAGTGTTAGTTCATTCCTGTGTGTTTGTGAGCAAGAGTATTAGTTGTTTCTGTTTGTGTGTGTGTGTGTGTGTATATGCGTGTGAGCAAGTGTGTTAGTTTAGTCCTGTGTGTATATGTGTGTGTGTGTGAGCAAGAGTTTTAGTTTATTCCTTTTTTTTTTTTTTTTTCAAAATAATTTTTTATTGAGGTAAGACAACATACAAATACAGATTCTTGAGAAAACAGCATGGCAACATGTCCATATGATATACAGTAAAGTTTATACCGCTAATAAAACAGACATGTCTTCAAGACTACATATCCTATTCAGGTCTAAACCTAGACGCCCATTATCTAGCCATGCATATTACCTCTTTTTACAAAAGTACATTTTCTATTGGACAATAAACATGTAATATACCAAATAACCAGTTTTAAGCCTAGATTTCGGTAGTAATTTTTTAGTATACTCAGGCTTATACTTGTCCATAATACATTCATCATAACTCATAGTTAAATAAAATGGCACACGTAGGGTATGCATATAATATATGTAACAGTTAAACAAGCTCATCAGTATAAAAACAGTTGCAAATAGTCAACCAACATGTAATAATACAGTAAAGTAAAGAACCCCCTAAGTTACAACAAAATACAAATGAGGAACACCCCAGCTCATTTTCTTTATCAACGGGCCCCCCAAGGTAACTGAGAAAGATAGAAAAAAATGGATAATCAGGTACACCCCAGCTAAAAGTTAGTGGCCCATCTTGGACCACGAATAAAGCAAATAAAGGTGATGGGTGGAGAATGAGAGGGGTGTTAACAGGGCCACGCTTTGACCCAATGCTATAGTAATATATTATTTACCTTAAAAATAGGCAAATAACTATAAATTATGTAAACCCCAGTTGAGAATTTGTAGTCACTCTTGGGCCACGGGTTTTAAATATAAGCAGGGGATAGAATTTGCGGGGGTATCAATAAATAACCCTAATATATATTTGACTCTTATTTGAAAATTATGCTAACAGAATACTCCTTAGGATTTAGCACATTATAGTGAACAGCGTGTCTAGTATAACCGAAACTGTGGATATTGCTCAGTAATATATACATGCAACTACATGCATTCATACCCACATGTCTTCACAGTTGGATAGCATAGCATACACAACAACACATATTTGCCCTAGTACACTAGTATATACATTTTGCCACAAAAACCCCCCTAGGATATGCTAAAATAGGGATGGAGCCCACATCAATTGGCAATTAACGGGTAGTCTTAGACCACGAGTATCACCACTAGATGGTAGGTGAATGTAGAAGATTATAGCTACAGGGGCCCCTTTCTGGGGAAAGGGATATACTTTATTACACTATATGCAAAACATGCAAGTATTTCTTTCTTAAGGGCATACTCTATCATATGAAGTCTTATGGGGTTTAAGATATTATTAGGGAGCCCCTACAACCAACAGTTGACACTTAATAAAAATAAAGCTCCTATATTAAAGCTATGATAACATGGTACCCCATGGATTTCTGTGTATTATATGAGACAGCATAAGTCCACATTCAGGAGCTCTCCAAAGTAAGTAGGCTTCCATTCTAAGATAGGATAAATTTAATACAGCGTGTTATCTATGCAATGTCCCTGTATCAGATAACCACATACTGCCTTACTTCAGGGAACAGCAAGGGTATATCCTAATTCCAAGATAGCAGTACGCAGTAATACTAAGTATGGTATCATTAAGTACCCTGGTGAGCAGTCTCTGACATGCAACACTGCAGACTTTAAGGAGCACATCAGACCAAAGGTCATCCTTAGTCCCAAAAAAAGAGAATCACAGTGGACACAGAGATGCAGCTCTTATTTAGAGACAAACAAGGTATCCAGAGTCAACCGATGCCAGAACGGGCCTCCATACTCACATCACCAGCGTATGCTCCCGTTTCTGAAAGTTCATATGACCCTGGAGAGACAAGGCTGCCGAAAGTAAAGGAAAAGTGTCCCACTGACCAGCTCAGACCATTAAGCTGTGTGCGTGCGTCCCGGATTATGACTCCTAGACCCGTAACGATACCCAGGTTGGGGGACCCCATCTTCCCCTCTGGAAAGCCAGCTGTATTTCTCCAAGTAGCCGACTGGGTCCACAGTCTTGGTCGCCCATCTGGGAAAAGATCTTGTGTGCCAAACACACCTGTACCCTTTCGCGGAGCCTTGGTGGGACTGTGATCAGTCCGGATATACTCCAAACACTCTGAGCTGTGAACATCCAGAGTCTGGAGGGAGGGATCGGCATTAGACAGGCTCTGCAGTATTATCCCGCTCTCACTTGTAATTAGATGTTCTGTGAGTGTAGATCGCTGCGAGGAGGAAGGCAGCCGCCATTCAGACTGCGGTATTTCCTGCTGCGTAGCTGCATTATAAGCCAGAGGTGATGTAGTCAGGAGCGTGAGAATTTGGTCCATTCTCTTACAAATTTGCGCCTCCCTCTCTTCCATAAGGGTCTTGATATAGAAGTATAGTCTCTCCATGCTAGGGTAGTAGAATAGCTCTGCATCAATATTGCTCGGTCCGGCTCACTATCCTTTATTTAACACACTAAAAATTAGGCTGGATGATTTCAATATAGAGGGAGATCTAGAAATTATCTCCACATACCCCGGTTCCCCGGGGGGGGGGTGCTGAGAAATTCCCTCCGTGGAGGCCGCCAAAATTAAACTGCAGCAATCCGGTCTGAGAGACCCTGAAGTTGGTCAGTAAAGGTATCGCCTAAACCAGCAATCCATTTCCTTTCAGATGGTTGAAAAGTCTATGCTGGATGGCATCAAAATATATTAATTACATGGCGGAATGTAATTGAATCTGCCAGAGCTCTCAGTTTTGCGGCCATCTTCAGCCTAAGCCCGGACACGCCCCCCAGTTTATTCCTTTTTGTGTGAGCAAGAGTGTTAGTCTATTCATGTGTGTTTGTGTGAGAGAGCAAGCATGTTAGTTTGTTCCTGTTTGTGTGTGTTTGTGAGCAAGATTGTTTCTGTGTGTGTGAGCAAGAGTGTGAGTTTATTTGTGTGTGTGTCAGAAAGAGTGTTTGTTCGTGTGTGTTTGTGAGAGAGAGAGCAAGAGTGTGTGTGTGTGTGTGTTAGAGCAAGAGTGTTAGTTTGTTCCTGTTTGTGTGTGTTTGTCAGCAAGTGTTTGTTTATGTGTGTGAGCAAGAGTGTGTTTGTTTGTGTGTGTGTCAGAAAGTGTTAGTTTGTTCCTGTGTGTATAGGTGTGTGAGCAAGAATGTAAGTTTATTTGTGTGTGTGTGTGAGCAAGAGAATTAATATTAGGTCTTATCTGGGCAGCAATTAAAGGGACAGTCTAGTCCAAAATAAACTTTTATTTTTCAGATAGGGCATGTCATTTTAAACAACTTTCTAATTTACGTTTATCATGAATTTTGCTTTGTTCTCTTGGGATTCTTAGTTAAAAGTTAAACCTAGGTAGGCTCATATGCTAATTTCTTAGCCCTTGAAGGCCCCCTCTTATCTCAATGCATTTTGACAGTTTTCACAGCTCCAGGGTGTTAGTTCACGTGTGCCATAGAGATAACATTGTGCTCGCACCCGTGATGTTACCTAAGAGTCCACACTGATTGGCTAAAATGTGTCAAAAGAACTGAAATAAGGGGGCAGTCTGCAGAGGCTTAGATACAAGGTTAAAACCGGGGAATGACTAATAAAGGAATTATCTATCTTTTTAAACAATAACAATTCTGGTATAGACTGTCTCTTTAAGGGATGAGACCATCCATCTGTTCAGATATCTAATTTAGGTTGTGGGGCCATGTATCTGACCTAATCTCTCAGAGCATACACCTGAGCTGATGTCTCATTTGGTTATATATTTTGTAAAAATGGGGCTACAGGGGCATGACAAGTGATGAAATAGCATGTATGTGAGCTAAACTATTTCCTGCACATATAGCTGGCAAAACATTGCTACTATTTTGGTAAATAAATATTATTTTATTGACAATATATATATATGTATTAAATGTAAAATATATATAATCCATGTCAGGTCTAGGGCACTTGGTTAAATGTGGTCGATTTAGTGTGCATTCGATAAGTATTTTTTTTTTCTGAAAATTCAGCTCCATTGCAGTCCACGGGAGAAGAAGGTAACGTTGTATACGAAGTCCTAATGTCAACTTGTAATACGCTCGCTAACCCGTGTGCACAAAAAAGCTTACTTCTAACAGTGTAGATGCCTGAACAGGAATGCTAAATACCGTTCCACTTATCTAGCCCACGTCTATTAAATTTAAAATAAAAAGGTGATTTGTGTTTAAAAACACAGGGAGAAAATGCTTCCACTAAATTCATCAGGCATTGGTGGAAATGGCAACATGAGTAGACTCAAAATGCCCCATATGTAGTAATAATTTGAGTCTGGGGACTTGTGAAGAGTTCCAAATGAGATATGGGCCCAGTAAATGAATCTGGTAAAATTGGAGGTCTAAATTGTAAAATGGGCAGCACTAAAATTCCACCCTATAAGTGTCCAAGTACCTGGTTAAGGTGTATATAGGGGGTAGCGCTCTGTTTAGGGTGAGTCGTAAAGTGCAAATATGTTTTTTTTATAGCAAAAATACAACAAAAATGTGTGTGTGTAAAAAAAAAACCCCACCAACAAAAACATAACCAAATTACAGGCTATATTATGAGTGTGGATATTGGATTTTTTCAGTTTTTGTGCACGTTTTTATGGAAATAGCGCACCTAGGGGCCTATCTATCAAGCTCCGAATGGAGCTTGATGCCCCGTGTTTCTGGCGAGCCTGCAGGCTCGACAGAAACAGCAGTTATGAAGCAGCGGTCACAAAGACCGGTGCTCTATAACCTGTCCGCCTGCTCTGAGCAGGCGGACAGACATCGCCGGAAATTAACCAGATCGAGTACGATCGGGTTGATTGACACCCCCCTGCTGGCGGCCTATTGGCCGCGAGTCTGCAGGGGGCGGCGTTGCACCAGCAGCTCTTGTGAGCTGCTGGTGCAATGCTGAATACGGAGAGCGTATTGCTCTCCGTATTCAGCGAGTTGCGGATCAGGTCCGCCAGACTTTCATAAATAGAGGCCCTATTATGAGTTGAAAGTAAACATGTTCTCTTGAGCATAATAGAATTGAATGCGCTTCGGGGTAGCATTCAGAGCACTAGTTTACTGACACGCAAAACAAAAATACATTTAAAAGTACACTCATAGAACATAATGCACTCACAATAACACTGATAAAATTATTAATAAAAATATTGCATTAAAACGTTATAAGGGCTCAAAGATATGAGGTCTCGGGTGTTAGGAAAAAAGGCAGGCAATGGGCTTTAACATAGAGATACATACATATAAATGTCTAAATCTGTATATGTATGTTTATATATAGAATATATATACTGTACATGTATATGTACATGGGTGTTTATGTATTTATTTGTTTTACTTTATATGTACCGTACATATTTCACATTCCAATGTTGTTTACTTAAAGGTTAATGTCCTTTTTATTGTAAATACTTATCTATATATCTCTATATACTTATACATACTGCATATATCAATTCCTATAGATAGATAGAGATATGTATTTTACATGAACAATATCAGAAATATATACAGTATTCAATAATAAAAAGCACATTATTTTCTATGTGAACAACACAGGAATGTAAATTATGCATAACGCACATTAGAGTTGACAACTTAGAGCTAATGCGGTTGGGTTAGCGCACATAAAGAATTGCTATCTTCAAATCTTCAATGCACATTATTAAAATATTAAATATTAAAAAAATATATTAAAAGATATTTTAAGTTTTTACACAGACAGTAAAATATTATACATAATCCATTTATTATAGTATAAATAATAATTTAAAATAATTATATATGCATATGTGTGTGTATATATATATATATATATATATATACTATATGTGTGTGTCTGTGCGTGTGTACAGATGTATTTATTTTAACTGTATGTACTGTACAAATTTAACATTCCAATGTTCTTCACTTACAGGATAATGTCCTTTTCATTGTAAATACATATTTATATATATATATATATATATGTATACCTATACCTATATATCTATTCCTATAGATAGATATATAGGTGAAGATATGTATTCCACATGAACAGGATCAGATAGAAGAATTGCTTTCTTTAATGTGTGTTATTGAAATATTAAATATTAAAAAATGAATAAAAATGATTTTAAATTACTATACATATCTGTATATATCTATACCTATATATATATATATATATATATATATATATATATAGTTTTTTTTTAAAAAACCCAGATATATGTAGAAATATTTATTTAAGAATAAATAGAACATATTCTTCTATGTGAAGACATTGGAATGTGAAATATTCATAATTCATGGCAGGTTTTGAATAAACGCCATAGGGTTAGCACGCTAATATATGATGTTAGTTTTTCTAAGTTACACTTTTTGCGCATTTAGGGTTTTCACTCGCGTGCTAAGTTTTTATTTTCAACTCATTATATGAGCGTAACTGGTGTGCACAAAAAGCCTCCATTTGGCGAAGTTAACGCTCGAGGGGGAGCGCTAAATTGTGCCCACTTATAATCTAGCCCTATGAGAGATTGGTTATAAAATGATTAAAAATAAAGTCTCAAAATACCTTCAGATAAATACTCAGGGTTGTCTACTTTCTACAAATATATACTTTTGCGTATCAGTTTTGGATTTGGTGGCCACTATAAAACCTATAGTCCAAGCATAACAAATTTTGTAAACTTTTAGTGTTATACAAATTATTCCATCCTTGCAGTATTTGGTCTTTATTTGCCTTTATTTATATTCCTAAAACGTTTACTAAAATATCCCCACTAAAGACAGACACTTACAAGAGCGTATACAATAGCAATCGTATAACTGTAAAGCGAATCCTGCGGCACTTCCCTCACCCAACTCGTTGGAAGTCGTAATGAAAAGCTTGCCGCACAGTAAGGGATTCCTACTAGTGGGAAATATCGAGGTTTCATGTTCTGCCGATTGGAAATGCCAAATAGGATCAAAAAGTCCACTCCATCGCTTATGTCTTGCAGTATTTATGGAAGCCTAGAATTTTTTTTTTACGTGCTTCGTTCCAACTGAACTTTCTCAAGAGTGTTAAAAACAAGGAACATAGTGGCTTCCATACATGTTAACCTATTAGTGATTGGTTGATTAAAACCATTTAAAGAGATAGGGGTAGATTTAACAACTGTCGGACAACATGATCCACTGTAGCTAAATGCCGACCGTTGCTTCTTAACTTACATTTCCGGCGAGCTAGAAAGCTTGCGAGAAATAAGCAGCATCCGCTACTTCATAAATATACCCACTAGTTTCTTTGTGACAATTGTTCCCCAAACATTCAACAATAGTAATATTTAAAATACATAAAAAAAAAACCTACAATAAATAAATCAATAGTTAAAATATGAGAACAAATTCAAAAGGTAAAAACCTTAGATATAGGATGCATTTATGTGCTATCCATTAAAAGATAGATGCTGCCACTGTAAGAAAAATAATTTCTAAGAAACATAGATGTAAGTTGTTAAAATCATTAAAAATAAAGAACACAGTGTGCACAATGTTTCTATTGAGTAGTGTATCTATTATATCAGAAACGCTTGAATGTCTAAATCTATGTTGAGACCTTTTGATATTTTTGTTCAGTTACACTATTAGAAAGTACCAAAAAATGCTTTTTTTCCATTTTCTCCCACTTTTTGGTATTTATTTCATATTTATTGTTATTTTATATACCCATATAGCTAGGCTGACCATATTGCTCCTTTAAAAAGGGACTCATATGAAAAATACATATGTCAGGGTTCTTATAATAGAACATTATTCAAAACATTTCTTTAAACAGCCCTGAATTAAGTATTTTTCATATGTGTCCCTTTTTAAAGCGGCAATATGGTCAGCCTACATATAGGGTATCGAAAAAAAGGCCTGCATGTCTGTTCAAAATAAAAACTGGTGTATGGTGGAATCATCAGCCAATCAGAGAATTCCTACCTTAATTCCGATTGGCTGATAGAATCCTATCAGCCAATCGGAATTCGAGGGACGCCATCTTGGATGACGTCCCTTAAAGGAACAGTCATTCGTCGTTCAGTCGTCGGGCCGGATGGATGTTCCGCGCTGGAGGTCTTCAGGATCCTGCCGCTTCGCTCCGGATAGAAGACCATAGAAGATGCCGCCTGGATGAAGACTTCAATCGGATGGAAGATCCTCTTCTGCCCCGCTTGGATGAAGACTTTGACCGGATCATGGACCTCTTCAGCCCCCCGCTTGGGCTTGGATCAGGACATCGGAGGAGCTCTTCAGGACGGATCGGTGAACCTGGATGGTGAAGACAAGGTAGGAAGATCTTCAGGGGCTTAGTGTTAGGTTTATTTAAGGGGGGTTTGGGTTAGATTAGGGGTATGTGGGTGGTGGGTTGTAATGTTGGGGGGGGGGTATTGTATGTTTTTTTTTACAGGCAAAAGAGCTGAAATTCTTGGGGCATGCCCCGCAAAGGGCCCTGTTCAGGGCTGGTAAGGTAAAAGAGCTTTTACCTTTTTTAATTTAGAATAGGGTAGGGAATTTTTTATTTTGGGGGGCTTTGTTATTTTATTAGGGGGCTTAGAGTAGGTGTAATTAGTTTAAAATTGTTGTAATATTTTTCTTATGTTTGTAAATATTTTTTTATTTTTTGTAACTTAGTTCTTTTTTATTTTTTGTACTTTAGCTAGTTTATTTAATTGTTGTTATTTGTAGGAATTGTGTTTAATTAATTTATTGATAGTGTAGTGTTAGGTTAATTGTAGGTAATTGTAGGTAGTTTATTTAATTAATTTATTGATAGGGTAGTGTTAGGTTTAATTATATCTTAGGTTAGGATTTATTTTACAGGTAAATTTGTTATTATTTTAACTAGGTAACTATTAAATAGCTATTGTACCTGGTTAAAATAATTACCAAGTTGCCTGTAAAATAAATATAAATCCTAAAATAGCTACAATGTAATTATAATTTATATTGTAGCTATATTAGGATGTATTTTACAGGTAAGTATTTAGCTTTAAATAGGAATAATTTATTTAATAAGAGTTAATTTATTTCGTTAGATTTAAATTATATTTAATTTAGGGGGGTGTTAGTGTTAGGGTTAGACTTAGCTTTAGGGGTTAATCCATTTATTATAGTAGCGGTGAGCTACGGTCATCAGATTAGGGGTTAATAATTGAAGTTAGGTGTCGATGATGTTAGGGAGGGCAGATTAGGGGTTAATACTATTTATTATAGGGTTAGTGAGGCGGATTAGGGGTTAATACATTTATTATAGTAGCGCTCAGGTCCGCTCGGCAGATTAGGGGTTAATAAGTGTAGGCAGGTGTCGGCGACGTTGTGGGGGGCAGATTAGGGGTTAATAAATATAATATAGGGGTCGGCGATGTTAGGGCAGCAGATTAGGGGTACATAGGGATAACGTAGGTTGCGGCGGTTTACGGAGCGGCAGATTAGGGGTTAAAAAAAATATGCAGGGGTCAGCGATAGCGGGGGCAGCAGATTAGAGGTTAATAAGTGTAAGGTTAGGGGTGTTTAGACTCGGGGTACATGTTAGAGTGTTAGGTGCAGACGTAGGAAGTGTTTCCCCATAGGAAACAATGGGGCTGCGTTAGGAGCTGAACGCTGCTTTTTTGCAGGTGTTAGGTTTTTTTTCAGCTCAAACAGCCCCATTGTTTCCTATGGGGATATCGTGCACAAGCACGTTTTTGAGGCTGGCCGCGTCCGTAAGCAACTCTGGTATCGAGAGTTGCATTTGCGGTAAAAATGCTCTACGCTCCCTTTTTGGAGCCTAACGCAGCATTTGTTTGAACTCTCGATACCAGAGTTAAATTTATGGTGCGGCCAGAAAAAAGCCCGCGGAGCGTTAACAGCCCTTCTACCGCCAAACTCCAAATCTAGGCCCTAGTTAGCAAATCACAAGTGCCGAATGTGTACAGGCACCAATCAGAAGCTAGCTCCCACTAGTGTAAGATATGTGAGTATTCTTTTTTAACAAGGGATACCAAGAGAATGAAGCACATTTGAAAATAGAAGTGAATTTAAAAGTGGCTTAAAATTACATGCTCTATCTGAATCATGCAAGTTTAATTTTGACTTTCCTATCCCTTTAACAAGAGAGAGGATCATTTTAGTGAAAACAATACACAGCAAACATATCAAAATCCCCTGTATCATTTAAGCACAGGAACTGGGAAAACATTGGTCCTTAAGGTGTTAAAAAATGAATCACTTATCTACTTTCTACTTATTTCTGTAATTTCAGCACTATATGGCAGCAGTGTTTGCAAAAATGTTAAACAGATATTGGTCAAGGCAAATGCATCTCAATTCACTCTCATGGAAAGGAGCTAAGGATACCAAGAGAAATAAATTAAAAAGTCATTTTAAAGCAGGGATGGGGAACCTCGGCCCTCCAGATGTTTTAGAACTACATTTCCCTTGATGCTCAACTGGACTTCAGATTGCCTAAGCATCATGGGTAATGTAGTTCTAAAACATCAGAAGGGCCAAGGTTCCCCATCCCTGCTTTAAAGGGACAGTAATGTCAAAATGAAATGCTCATGAATCAGATAGAACATACAATTTTAAATATAATTTCAATTTACTTATCTTAACAAATTTGCTTTATTCTCTTGGTGTCCTTTGTTGAAGAATAAACCTAGAAAGTCTCATAGGAACTTAAGCAGTATTTGCAACTACAGTATGTATAACATTGCTATAAACATTGATGTAAACACTGTTGCCAACTGGCTAAAGACATGTGCATGCTTCTGAGCTCATCTAGGATAACTCTTTAACAAAGGATACTAAGCAACACTAATAATATAAGTAAATTGTACATTTGTTAAAAAAAGGTTATGCTCTATCCATCTATTTAAGTTTAATTTTGACTTTACTGTCCCTTTAAGGCAAGAGATCATTTTAGAGATGAAGAAATGTGGGTGATTTCCTTTTGAAATTGTTATGTGAAAATTCATCTAGAAATGTAGTCTAATAAAGCTGAAATAGAGAAAAGAAATACCAGTTCAGCTGATTTCCATCTAGGCTCATTACAAAGTAAATTATTAGACATCAGGCTTGCACTTATCAATGTATAGCAATTATACTGCATATTTTATTTACAGTAATTTTAAAGAACTTGAGTTAATGACAGATGAAAGCATTTCTCTAATACAATTAAATGGCAATAATAAATTACTTGAACATGGAATAGAGTTCTCATATTCATACTGTCATTAGCAATGTTAAGTTATACATAGATTTAAGCTAAATTGAATATGCTTTTCTGCAGTTATAAGAACATGATAGTTCTCTTTTTTAAATGAAATCATTTTCAGCCAAACATTAAACTTTTATGTGTTTACATCATCTTAGACCATGAGCAATTAGCAATCAAAATATACGTCCAAAGAAGTCTTTTTTTTAATTTATTGTTGCATCTGAAAAGGGCATTTTAAGATGTATTACAGTTTTATTCCCTATCTTGTGAGAAATGGATGTTCCTTTACTAGAGGTGTGCACAGATGAAAAATTTGATTAGACTGAATCTTTCGTTACGAATATTCAATAAAAGTATTTCAAATATTTAATTCCCATGCTATTCGGTAGTTGACCATTAAACAAATGTAATTTTTTTGCCACAGGTGAAAAAATATTTATCTTTAAAACGCTGGAGCGCTGCGCTAATCACAATCCTTCTTCACAGAGCCTCAGGCACTCTCTAATAGGAGGCTTTAAGCAACGCATCCCAGGGCCTGAACTAAAGGACCTTCTCCTTTAGAGCAAGCCCAAGGAGCAGCCGCGGTAAACCACCTAATAGCGTAGCCTGGGCTCTATGAAAAAGATAGAGCATGCAATTTTTAGCAACTTTCTAATTTACTCCTATTATCAATTTTTCTTTGTTCTCTTGCTATCTTTATTTTAAAAAGAAGGGATCTAATCTTTTTATTTGGTTCAGAATTTTGGACAGCACTATTTTATTGGTGGATGAATTTATCCACCAATCAGCAAGGACAACACAGGTTGTTCACCAAAAATGGGCCGGCATCTAAACTTACATTCTTGCATTCCAAATAAATATACAAAGAGAATGAAGAAAATGTAATAATAGGAGTAAGTTAGAAAGTTGCTTAAAATTGCATGCTCTATCTGAATCTTGAAAGAAAAAAATTGAGTTCAGTGTCCCTTTAAAGGAAAAAAATGAATACTGACAAATTTGTAATTATTGATTGGTTTTCTTTAAATTTTGGTGTTGCATTCATTCGGATATTCATTTCATGAAAATGAGACAAATATCTGTGTTTCATTAACAAATGAGCATTTGTAACAAAAGAAATGCACAAGTCTATTTTTTATACTGTACACCAGAGAAGCAGTGGGAGCTTTGCTTATTAGTCAGTGAGAAATCAGGCCTTAAAGGGACAGTCTAGCCAAAAAAAACTTTCATGATTCAGATAGAGCATGTCATTTTAAACAACTTCCCAATTTACTTGTATCACCAATTTTGCTTTGTTCTCTTTGGATTCTTAGTTGAAAGCTTAACCTAGGAGGTTCATATGCTAATTTCTTAGACCTTGAAGGCCACCTCTTTTCAGAATGCATTTTAACAATTTTTCACCACTAGAGGGTGTTAGTTCATGTATTTCATATAGATAACACTGTGCACGTGAAGTTATTTGGGAGCAGGCAATGATTGGCTAAACTGCAAGTCTGTCAAAAAACTGATATAAGGGGCAGTTTGCAGAGGCTTAGATACAAGGTAATCACAGAGGTTAAAAGTATATTAATATAACTGTGTTGGTTATGCAAAACTGGGGAATGGGTAATAAAGGGATTACCTATCTTTTAAAACAATAAAAATTCTGGTGTAGACTGTCCCTTTAAGGCCTAGTGACACTTCTTGTTACCTTCAAAATAATCAGCTCTAACTCTTTTTTATACAATTCATTCGTTTAGAACAAAATGTGTTGACAAAAGTCATTTAAATTAATCAAAATGCGTTGCAGCCCCAAAACATAACCGTTAAACCTAATATTAAAAGTACCCTAAACCTCCACAACAATTAACTCCTAAACTGCCAGACCCCCTAATGCACTTAACCCCATAACATTTCCCCTCCCAACCCTGCAACTAATAGATTAGTTGGGTGAGGTGGCAGCAGTTTAGGGGTTAAGTGCAGTAGGGAGGTTGCAGTTAGGGAGATTGGTGAGGCAGGGTTAAGCGAAGGGGGCTTTGGATGTCAGGAGGGGCTAATGCAGTGTTTGTATTTTTTTATTGAAAGCTTTAGGAATGAACGTATATATTAACACATTTCCTTAATATATACATTTGTTATTTTTAAAAATTTGTAATGATGGCAGTTTAGTAATTGTTTTAATACTAATGCAACAAATAACAATAAATCTGTTACATTTTGCGTTTACACTAAAACGAAAGCACACCTTTAATAAACAGTACATATATCACAGATGTTTTTGGTACAATTTTCCTAACGTAGAATTCCGTAGCATAATTTGGCTAATAGAGATTTTATTAGTATTGATAGCTCTACTTGGCCTTTTTAAAGAAGAAAAAAAAAAATCTCACTTCACCTTGTATATCACTGGTTGTTAAGGGTTTTCCTGCCTATACAGTGGGTCTCGCTGCCAGCAGCAAAATCACACTATTATACCTTCCCTCCTTCCTGCATGCCACCTAAAAAGGTGTAGCTCGCTGCTTGCGGCAAGACCGCGCTATTGAAAAAAGAAGCCCGAAAGAAAGACAAGTGACGTACAGGGTACGTTGCTGGTGGTTAAGGGGTTAAACACAGCAGGTTTTTTTTCCCCTCAATAATTTTATTTTGATTTGGGTTACATATTTTACTGAATATAGTATTTTGTTTAAACTAGGTTAGAAACTATACAGTTAAATATGATTTTCTGAACATGTTTTCTGAAAGATTCATAGAAATTTGACATTGGGAATTCAGTGCATATGGTATAAATTACAACTACACACCTGATACTCTTCTGTTACATATTTTAATAATAAAATGTAATGCTATCCTGCACAAAAAGACTACATAGTCATTGAAAACAATTTCTTTAAGTATAAAAAAATAAAGATATCTTTGCATTGAATCAATAGATTCACAGAAAATCAAGTGTGGGTTATTTGTAGCTAAAAGGAATCTTTCTATTTAATTAAAAATAATATCAGTAGTGAACTATATTTAATAGCCCCAGAAATTGTTCTGTAATATAAGGTTTTCAGGATAAAAAAAAATATTTTTTTTAGATGAATGTTCCATGTACATTATTTCTCTGAAGTTTTTCATAGGGCTAAAACATAAAATATAATTTATTTTAGCTAAAAGAAAAAAAAATAACACAGCTATCTTTATTTTAAAATGCATTTGGTCAACCCCCAAAAACCTAGAAAAAAAAAATATTAAAAAAAATAAAAATGAAATGTGATTTATTAGTCTACCAAAGTATTAGTTCGTTATATTAATTTTAAAAATGAAACAGGTTACTAAAAGATGATATATGTAAATAAAACAGCAGCAAATAAGTAATTAAGTTGTATTAATTAAAAATGATTATTAATAAAAAAATAAAAAAGTTAGCTAGAATGAAACATTCAACACAAAGATTAGTCTCTGAATAATATGTATATGTATTTGTTTTAATTATGTTATTGACATATTGAAAAAATAAATAAAACGTTTTAGTGTCCATTAAGCAGTGGGCACCATCATGTTCTAACCTTGTTTTCTTCAATCTAATCTTTCTGCTAAGGCCAATTACAAACAATTATAAAAGGGGGAACCAATAACTGTGTCAAATATTGCAGCATCATGTCTGGAGTCTGCACATTCACATCTAACAGGAATTAGAAAACCCACAATTTTCAGAGTTAAATAATATATTTTAAAAGGGACAAAATAAAAAAATGAAAGTGTGTATAACTACACACACACACACACACACACACATATATATATATATATGTATATATATATATATATATATATATATATATATATATATATATATATATATATATCAGAGCCACCTTAAGGCATGAAAGGAGGGGGCAGGTCATCCCTCTATACTCTATTGTGTATGTGTATTTTTTTTATATATATATATAAATATATATATATATGTGTGTATACACAGAGAGAAGCCCACTCACAGGAACGAACAACTGGCTCAATACTATTGTTAGCCTGTTCTATAGCGATTTACCACTTGGGTGCAGCTTCTTTTAGCCCAGTAATGCTTTTCACAGAGAAGAACTTTCCTGTAGTATATCAGTCTGATCCCGCCTATTACGGTCAATCCAGCGCCAAAATACCAGGCAATTCCTCTCTGAACAAGGAACACAGCAACCCCAGACGATCGTTTCGGCCTTCATTGGGCCTCGTTAGTGAGGTGTAGCCATATTTCTCTAAGCACACTGAGCAAGGAGTCCACGTCTGATTTCCTCTTCCCCTAGGGGCAGGTCATCCACATGTGTGAACAACAATGCATCTTCATAGCACATATATATGCTAAGACTCACTGGTTAACAAGGTTTCTTTTGTTCTGGAAGATATGGAAATCAATTTAAATAAAACAAATAAAATATGCTCATTAGAAAAAAAAAAAGAACTGCATTACTCACTGAAAAATGTTTTTTAGGTGTTTAATCTTGCAGTTACATGTAGCTTCCAATTTGTGTTTAATTTCCCTTTAAGTTTTTTATTTTAGCAGCATCAACTGGTCAACTGGTCAAAAGAGATTGAAAGTTAAAAAAAAAGAAAAAAGATAAAAGGTTACTAAGACTACATTTTAAAGCAGCAGTTTTGCATTTAATTGTATTAAGAATGTATTAGGCAGATATAGTTTGATAATACAGGTTTTTTTTTTTTATCTCACGTTTCTGTTTTGGCTAAATTCCTTCATCAGTCACATATATTTTCACTTCAGCTGCAGTAATTGATACACCTGGAAGGTTTTCCACATAAAACCAGACTGTGTGAACATATGATAGTCACAAACAATATGTACTTCCGTATAAAGTATGCTTTTAAAGAAATTGAAAAGGTAATTCAAGTGCTATTATGTCATTCATTGAACACATGTTAAATGGAATGTCTGTTGAGGGCAACTTTACTTAGGCATAAAACCAAAAAGTATCAAAACTGGTGTGAAAAGACACAGCATTCTTTTTGCTGTTATGTTACCAGGGTTAGATAAATTAAACACAGAAGGAATATGTATTGGTTGAAGACTGAAGTTATAGTTTTCTTTGCACATTTAAGATATTCATGCCATAGTGTTTATGCGCTATTAAAACGTTTTAAGAGTTAGTACAAGCAAATCCAAAGTAAGCGAACCCCAGGGGAATACTTGATACTGATTTTTTTGCATCGTAGACAGCTCTGTTTCATGTTCGTCTCCATCTGTTATGAAGTCATCTTTTCCTTGAGGTTTCATTCAAAATATGTAAAAGAAGGAAAAATCATTACAGGTTGTCCCTGTGATATAAATTTTCTCAGAGAATAATGGTATTAAGAACATTTATAATTGCCCTGTGACTCCATAAGGGAAAAAAGAATCAGATTTATTTCAACTGTCTAAAAGCTTTGTTATGCTATAAAATATGAAGAACAATGAATTATTATTGTTTGATTGGCAACATAAGGTAAAATAGTAATCAAACAAATGGACATAATATTTATTTTAACAGTGTTACCATGTTAAAAATAAGATAGCATGCTAGACAGATAGCTCATTGTGCTAATGCACTGTGGCAGAGATCTGTGGCAACCTGAGGGTTGCAGGTTCAGTCCCGGTGTGGTCCACTTAGCCTTTCATCCTTCTGAGGTCGGTAAAATGAGTACCGTTGGGTAATAATAACACTTGTTATCAGCGCCACGAGTCGGTTAAATCTGAGGTTGTGTGCTATACAAGTATCTATTATTATTAAAATATAATTAAGAGTTATTTAGCAAAATAGGTTTAAGGAAATAGGGTAATGTTAAGAAAAGTATTGTATTGACATATTCTGTTTTTGACTTATCTAATTATTATCTTATTATTGGTTTGTTATCTTCTTAAAGGTAGATGATACCCAAATGTTGAAGCACTTTAAAGTGATGCAGCAGCATAGCTGTAAAATGCTGACTAGAAAATATCACCTGAACATCTCTGTCATGGATACAGGGCTGCAGGGGTTGAATCTCCACCAACCTACTACCTCACCCCCCCCCCCCCCCCCGCGCTTCTCATTTGAGCTCCTGAGAGCAACCGCGATTTTCCAGACCTGTTGTTTTGTAATGTGAACTTTGTCAGAGAAGAGCTGATCTCTGACCAGGAAAACCCTTCCAGGCTGGCCGGGCTCCTGGAACTGCCGGCCAGCTGCACCGCAATGGATACCCGCCTAACCCCTTTCAGGCTAGCCGGACTCCTGGAACTCCCGGTTGGCCTCTTCACACTGGACACCCACTAATTTTACCCCTGTTCGCTCCAGTGGCCCTTTGCCTCAGTGCTCTGCTCTTTTGAGGATTGGTAGTCCCTAGGGAGGACAAGAGGTGGGGTGATTGCCGGAGGGGAGCTCATTTGGGAACCGGAGGTTTTGGACACCCCTACCCCCCTATCTTTACCGGACTGATGGAGGGTGATTGGGCTAGCGAGCCAGGTAGTGAGGCCGGTAGCAGCCAGAGCAGCGGATGGCCCAGCGAGGCCTCAACCCGGAGACTACAATGTCGGACCTCCAGAGGTATATCCAGTGGCGGCTGGCCCTCTATGAGACTAAGTGTTAGAGAATGAAAAAGGGTGCTTCCACAGCTGACAATGAGTAAATATCAAAGTTTTTCTAAACAATTTTAAATAAATCCAAAACACTTCTGACTATAAAGATAATTTAAATTTTATGTATAGAAAAAAGTATAATATATATATATATATATTTATATATATATATATTAAAATTTAAAAAAACAGTTGCAGTATATCAACAACAATGTAATAGCAAATGTAAATGTAACATTGTAAAAGTCTAAATAAATCTGAAAATGATAAATACATTGATACCCCTTCATTACTAATTATAATAGTGACCACAAATATATAAATAAAATCCTTAGGAAACATTGGCATTTAATTAAAGGAGACCCATACATAGGAAATACGATTACACCATATCCACAAATGATTTTTAGGAAAGTGAGAAACTTGAAAAATATGTTTTTTTTTCCATATTACACATGTAAATCTTGCCAATATACAACATAAATTAAGAGCTTTGTGTCTACACAGACAAGGGAGAAATTTGATTTAAAAGATACAATTAGATGCACAGACAAAGGATTGATTTAATTGATTGAATGTTCTTGTAAAATGCAGTATTTGGGGGAAACTACACGTACCCTGAGGGAGAGAATTAGGGAGCATTTAAGATGCATAAAAATAGTAAGAAGGAAAACTACATATATAAGCATTTTTGGGAAGTTCATAATAATAACTCTAAACACCTAAAGTTTTGGGGTATTCAAAAAGTGAAGCCAGACTGGAGAGGGGGTAGTTTTGAGGAAGAATTATTATATAAAGAAGCGGAGCTAATATATAAAATGAGATGGTAAATAAAAAATAGATTACACTTAATCTCATAAAAATACCTTTATGTATATTTATAGTATTAAATAGTTTTATTATTGTGGATTGATAATATTATAACTGAGGTTCTAAAGCCTTATAGATTCTAAGAATGTAAACATATTGTTTGATAAACAAGTGCTTAGCTGTGATAAAAAAAAACTATTATGACTCCTAAAATAGAAGTAAAATTAAAAATACCACCTTAAAAACGTTAAGTATAACTTTTAATAAATCCACCTTAAAAAATTCACCTTTCAAGTGGCAACCAAACACAGGGAATTATATGGTATAAAAGACTGGCCCCATACACAGGAAATTTATCTTGATAAAGCCCTATACATTGAGTGAAACACGTCAAATTGCTGTGGGGTGCCACTTGAAACTATACCTGAGCCAACTTTTAAACTTTGTGACAAACAATATCAGAAAAAAAACCTTAAACTGGGAGACCATTTTTGGACCAATCAGAGTACAGCCATAATTCAGCTGACTGACTGCATCACTCAATCATGCTAGCAGGTGATTTGAACCAAACAGCAGAGAAGTGAAAATGCTGAGATTTGTGGAGTGGAAAACGCTTTGAAAGTTTATGTGCTCCTTATCCTTCCAAGGAGAGACCGTGATCCTGCTGCTGGTGAGGTAACTTTGAACCAGTCTGTGTATTTCATTTGCTGGCCAAGAGGCTCTGTTATTTGCTTGCAGCAAGGCTGTTTTGGAAAAGCTGTTAAAAAGCTGGTTTGGAAAGCTGCTGAGATAGTCACATAGTGACATTAGGGACTGAACGGCAACGTTTCTGGGAAATGATATCCTAAAGTCCATAAAAGACTTATCAAGGCAAACGCACATTTATATTGTTTTGTCTAAAAAGACTTAACAATACAAATACCTATGAGTAATAAGGCTCTTTTGAATTTAAGGTGGTAAAATAATTTTTTATTAAGGTGGTATATTTTTTTAACGCTAGCAAATCTTTTTTTAAAACATATTGTTTTTCTTGGCTTAATACTTTTTGAAATATATGAATGTTCTAGTAAACTTAAAAGGTTTATTTTTTGCTGCATAATTAGTGCTGTATAAACTGACACAATTGTGCTGTTTAGACTAATACAGATACAATGCTGCTATTTATTCGTTGTTGAGATATTGCTATGGTTTGTTAAAATTGTTGCTACAAACACTGCTATTACATTGTTGTTGATATACTGCAACTGTTTTTTAAATTTTGAATATATATATATATATATATATATATATATATATTCTTTATGCTTAATACCTTTTGAAATATAAAAAACTTTTTTAGTGAACATAAAAGGTTTATTTTTTGCTGCATAATTAGTGCTGTATAAACTGACACAGTTGTGCTGTTTAGACTAACACAGATACATTATTGCTATAAATGCTGCTATTACATTGTTGTTGTTATATTGCTACGGTTTGTTAAAATTGTTGCTATAAACGTTGCTATTACATTGTTGTTGATATACTGCCACTGTTTTTTAAATTTGAATATACAGTATATATATTCTATACATAAAATTGAAATTATCTTTATAGTCAGAAGTGTTTTGGATTTATTTAAAATTGTTTGATATTTACTCCTTGTCAGCTGTGGAAACACCCTTTTTCATTCTCTAAAACTAGAAATTTGTATGTTAAGCTTGTGGGGAGCTTACTGGAAAAGTGGCTAGGACACCTTCTGCTCCTTCTTTAATTTCTTAATTGCCTCTATGAGACTAACCCACCTGCAGATATTATCATGCAGATGGTCACGGAAGCCACCCGGGTCCACATTCTGGAGCTCCAGAAATCAATGGGGAGAGCCGTGCCAGCTCCCCTGGAACCACCTCCCAGTCAAGAAAGCTACCCCACAAGGCTTTTTTGAGCCTTCAAAGACAGTGAGGAGATTGACAGCTACCTCCAACTTTTTGAGACCCAGTGTGAGCTGCAGGGTGTCGCCTCCACTGACTGAGTAACCATCTTGCTTTTCACACTATACCTCCAGCGGACCAGAAGTTCTACGACCGGGTAAAAGAACGCATCCTTGCCTGCTATGGACTCACGTGGGAGGCTCATCGGCTGAATTTCCTGAGGGCTAAAAAGACAAGAGGGGCAGCCATTCACCGAGTGGACCCACCAGTTCATCCGATCCTTGGACTCTTGGTTTGCGGGCTGCTGTGTAACTTCCCTGGAAGAGGCTACCCAGCTCATTTTGTTAGAACATTTATACAACAACTCCCGGTGGAGGCCCGGGAGTGGGTCAAAGATAAGGGGCCTGCAACAGCCGACCAGGCGGCTGTCTTGGCTGATCAATCTGTGGATGCCAGATGCCAGACTACCCCTGAGCCTCGACAGGTGACCCGCTCCACTCCTACCTCTGATGCCTACGCAGTAGTACCCCCAGTGGTGCTACGAGTGCGGACGGGCAGGCCACATAAGAAGAGAGTGCCCAGAGTGGAGGCCAAGGAATCCCTCCCTGGCTCAGTGGACCAGCACTCCTGTTAGGAGCTACCAAGCTGCGGCCCACTGCCTGTACACCGAGGACCCTACCAACTACACCGGCTGGGCTGAAGAAGAAGTTGGGGTCCTGCATGAAGTGCATCCCACAACTGGTGACAATCACCGACACCATTGCCAGGACATCTGGGTCAATCGGCAGGTGGCCTAGAGACTAAGGGACACTGGAGCCACAGTCATCCTGGTCCAACCCCACCTGGCCCCCACCTCAGGCCATAAAGGGAGGATACTTGCCTTTGGGGTGGCTGGGGGTGCCGTACTAAGGATCCCAACAGCATGAGTGCACCTGGATTGGGATGCCCCGACTCCTACCTTACCCTGATACCTACCTTGCCCTTACCTCCTGCTCTGACTCCAACCCTACCCCCTGAAAACCCTCCTGGGCATCCCCCTCTGACTTTGCCCACAAGACCTTACCCGACCCTAGCCCCTTACCGAGACCGAGTAGGTACTGACCCCCAGGGAGGAAATTTTCTAGTGGGAGAGTGGGCTCCTGTACCGGATCTCTGAGAGGAGAAAAGGGCCAGTGCCCAAACATCAGCTGGTTGTACCGAAGAAGTTTTGGTCCAACCTGCTGCAGATAGGGCATGATATTCCCCTAGGTGGACATTTAGGAAAGTCCAGGACCCACCACCACCTGACCCAGACATTCTTTTGGCCAGGGATTACAGTAGACATTAAGAACTACTGTAAAACTTGCCTAGTGTGTCAGAAGGTAGGGAAGACAGGAGACCACACTAAAGCTCCCCTGAATCCCCTTTCAATTATTGAAGAGCCTTTCAGTAGCAGTAGACATAATTGGACCTTTGGCCTGGCCTAGCCCCACTGGGAAGAAGTATATACTTACAGTGATTGACTATGCTACCCGATACCCGGAGGCAATCCTCCTGGCCAATATCTAAGCAGAGACAGTGGCAGATGCAATGCTCCGGATATTCACCAGGGTAGGCTTTCCCCGGGAAGTGATCTCAGACCAGGGAACCCAATTCACTGAGGAGATCACCCGGCAGTTGTGGAGGCTATGCGGGATCAAACCCCTGCACAGTGCTCCATATCACCCCCAAACTAATGGTCTATGTGAGTGGTTTAACGGGACCTTAAAGCAGTTGCTTAGGATGTTCTCGTCCACTCACAAGGACTGGGAGAGATTCCTGCTGCACCTCCTCTTTGCATACAGAGAGGTGCCCCAGGAATCCACCGGTTTCTCCCCATTTGAATTAGTGTATGGTCGGAAGATAAGGGGACCCCTACATCTAGTGAGAGCCCATTGGGAGGGGCCCACAGAAGAGGCAGGACCATCCATTGTGGAGTATGTCCTGTAACTCAGGGACCTACTGAAGGACCTCGCTGACAGGGTGCGAGAGAACCTTCAGGTCGCTCAAAGAAAACGGAAACGGTGGTACGACCGGAATGCTCGTACTCAGACCTTGACAGTAGGGCAGAAGGTCTTAGCTCTGAAGCCTGTCAAAACAGACAAGCTACAGGCATCCTGGCAGGGACCCTACCGGGTGGAACAGCTGAATGACACCACCTACCTGGTAGCCAAATTTTCAGATGACAGAGTCCGCCGGACCTTTTATGTGAACAAGTTAAAGGCATACCTAGAAAGGACCCAGGATGTGGCCGCTATCTGTGCTCCGGCTGTGGAGGACTCTGAGAGTCTTCCCATGGCAGAGCTCCCCGGGCAAAATGAGACCCCCAAAGGAGTAGCCAACATACCCTTAGATGAGAGGTTAGAGACTGAACAGAGAGAGTAAGTCCGGTTATTCCTTGAAGACAGACGAGATATGTTCTCTACTGTCCCTGGGTACACTGCAGCAGCCCCAGGATAGGCTCCCCTACAACAGGCAGCCTACAGGGTCCCAGAGGCAGTCAGGGACAATATGCACCGCAAGCTCAGGGGAATGTTGGACCTAGGTGTTGTTGACCCGTCCAACAGTCCCTGGGCCTCCTCGGTGGTGCTGGTACCCAAGAAGAATGGGACTTCCGGTTCTGCATTGTTTACCATAAGCTCAATGACAGAACCACAACTGACGCCTATCCTATGCCCCAAGTCGATGACCTATTAGACAGAATCGCCCACGGCCACTTTCTGACTACCCTCGACTTCTGCAAGGCATACTTGCAGATCCCTTTAGACCCTGAGTCCCGTCCCCAAGTCGGCCTTCATCACCCCCTTCGGCCTCTACCAGTTCAAGGTCATGTTGTTTGGGATGAAGAACACTCCAGCTACCTTCCGAAGGATGGTGGATCACCTTCTGGATGGCCTCCAGGACTATGCCTGTGCATACCTTGATGACTTTGCTATCTATAGCGACACCTGGGAGGACCATTTGGTCCACCTAGGTGTCATTTTAGATTGCATCAGGGCCACCAGTCTGACCCTGAAGCCAGACAAATGCACCACAGGACACTCGGAGATCCAGTATCCGGACCACCGAGTGGGCTGTGGAAAACAGCATCCGGAGTCGGACAAAATTGAGGCAGTGGCAAACTGGCCAACCCCCAAGACCAAAACACAAGTCCTAGCGTTTCTAGGAACCGCCGGGTATTACCGTAAATTTGTCCCCAATTACAGTGCCCTGGCCAAGCCCCTGATCGACCTAACACATAAGTGACTCCCCCGACAGGTCCTGTGGTCCCCAGAATGTGAGACTGCCTTCCAGAGCCCCATTTCTGCCTTGATCTCTGCCCCTGTCCTAGCCGCTCCTGACCCCACCAAATATTTTTGTGTCCACACAGATGCCTCCATGTTTGGGTTGGGAGCAGTTTTAAGCCAGGTAGACTAGGAGGGGCAGGACCCCCCCCCCGTAGCTTAACTTAGCTGAAAGCTGTTGCCCAGGGAAGTAGGCTATGCGTAGGTGGAGAAGGAGTGCCTGGCCCTAGTGTGGGCCCTTAAGAAACTGCAGCCCTACCTCTATGGGAGGCCTTTCACCATTCTCACGGATCATAACCCCCTTTTATGGCTCAACAGAGTGTCTGGGGACAATGGACGATTGCTGCGGTGGAGTTTAGCCCTGCAAGCCTTCAACTTTGACATTCAGTACAGGCCGGGAAAGAACAATAGAAATGCTGATGGACTTACCTGGCAAACTGAAATGGAATAGCTCCTCGGACAGCCCTAGGTTGACCCATGTGTGGATCTAGCCGGGTCTGCCGAACTGGAAGAGGGGAGCTGTCATGGATACTGGGCTGCAGGGGTTAAATCTCCACTAACCTACTACCTCACCCCCTCCCAGACTTGTTGTTTTGTAATGTGAACTTTGTCAGAGAAGAGCTGATCTCTGACCAGGAAAACGCTTCCAGGCTGGCCGGGCTCCTGGAACTGCCGGCTGGCTGCACCACAATAGATACCCGCCTAACCCCTCTCAGGCAAGCCGGGCTCCTGGAACTCCCGGTCAGCAACTTCACGCTGGACACCCGCTAACTTTACCCCTGGTCGCTCCAGCAGCCCATTGCCTCAGAGCTCCACTCTTTTGGGGATTGATAGCCCCTAGGGAGGACAAGCGGTGGGGTGATTGCGGGAGGGGAGCTCATTTGGGAACTGGGGGTTTTGGACACCCCTACCCCCCTATCTTTACCAGGCTGTAACTCCGGTCACCAGTAATGAATCATGCCACTTTTTGGACTGTGGCATCTGGGAATGGCGGGAGATTTGGAAGGCAGATAACACCCTTTGTGTGTATATAAGGCGAGTGTTTTCCACAATAAAATCAGTTCTTGTTTCACCTGAATGCTAATCTGTCTAGTTATTTGGGTGGGCTCCTACTATAATCACTCTTCTCCGCTACATAGCGGCATGTTCCAGTTGTTGGAAAGACCCTTTGGCAGTGCTACCCAGTCGGGGTAGCCACGGGTTCCGTCACAATCTCTTAGGAAATATTGAGGTAAAAGTATTAACACCCCATTGTAAAGAGACTTTAGTTTTAGGACTTCCAAGGGAGTTTAAATGGACATGAAACACAAAAAAATTATTTAATGATATAGGTAGAACATACAATTTTATACAATTTTCCAATTTACTTCTATTATCAAATTTGCTTAATTCTCTTGGTATCTATTTGTTGAAGGGGCAGCAATGTACTACTGGTTTCTAACTGAACACATGGGTGAGCCAATGATAATCGGTATATGCAGCCACCAATCAGCAGCAAGAATCTACCTAGATAAATCTTTCAGCAAAGGATAACAAGAGAAGGAAGCAAATTAAACAGAAGTAAAATGGATAGTTGTTTAAAATTGTATGCTCTTTCTGAATCAAAAGAGAAAAAAAATTGGGTTTCATGTCCCTTTAACCCCTTAAAGACCAGCACTGTACCCTGTACGACGCTGGTCGTAATGCCCTTAAGGACCAGCAACGTACCCTGTATGTCTCTGCAGTCCTGGGTTTTTCTCTGCCGTTATCTCGCTCAAAATAGAGAGGTTGCGCTATTTCTGCATGCCCCACAAGTGGTGCACTGCAGAAATAGATTTGCAGAGTTACCAATGCAGAGAGGGCCACTTTGTGAGCAGCCCTCTCTGCATCAGATAGCGGTGGTGCTGATCATTGGTGGGTGGGAGGCTAAGGAGGGCGGCAGGGGATGGGACCGCAAAGCCACGCTACAGGGATAAAAAAAAAAATAAGTGTGTCATTGAGGGGGAAGGAGGGAGTAGAGGCAATGAGGGTTTTCCTATGTGGGATCAGTGGACAGGAAGGGATCTGGGAGGCGGAGGGGGGGAGGGTATTGAGAGGGGGCAGCTACACTACAGAAAAAAATTGTTGTTTTTTTGTTTTTGTTTTTTAAATATTGCCTAATTTGCAGCAAACTGGGTACTGCCAAACAGCTGCCAGTACCTTAGATGGCAGCAAATATGTAGAGGGGGGAGTGTTAAAGAGCGGTTTGGGGCAGATCAGGTAGGTTGGGCGGTAAGGGGGGATACTACCCTGCAGAAAATATGTTAAAAAATATTAAAAAAGAAGAAAAAAAGTCTTATTTTAGTACCAGCAGACATCTCACAGCAAAGCAATGCAATACTTCATTACTGTGGATGCTGAATGGCTATTGTGTTTTGTTTTTTTAAAACTTGCAGCTTTACAGCAGCTCTAACTGTTAAAAGAGCACTTACTCTGGTGAGCTGAATATATTTTTGTGGTTAAATATCTTCCCTTTTTACATAGAGATGTTCAGGTGATATTTTCATGTCAGCTTTCAAGTGATTTAACATATGAGTATTATGTCCCTTTAAGACACAACACGAACAACCAATAAATAGTGAATAGACTTGTGCGCAGCGGAAAAATTTGTTTCAGTTTGTTTTGGATCGATTCGGATGTTTTCGAATTTCGTTTTCGGATAGATTCAAATTTGGATACATTCGAATGCATTCGTTTCTAATTCGGAGGTATTCGATTCGGAAGTTTGGTATGTGCTAGGTGGGATGTGCTGTGTATTAGACTTGTATTATGTACTGTAATATTAGGTGTAACCCATAGCAGAGTGATATAACCTAATATACTGTACAATATTAGTGTAATTGTGATTAGTCCATGGCAATCCGAATGTAACGAATAAATCCGAACTAATTCGGTGCTAAGGTAATTCAGAAATTCGAATCGATCCAAATTTGACAAATTCGTCCGAATTTCGATTCGGAACAAAACGAAACGCACATGTCTAATAGTGAATGCAAATACATTTTATGGAATATACAGAAGGAAGAATGAGTGATGTGTCTAGGCCTTTGCTAACTCTTTTCAAATAACCTAAGGTGGTGGAAACCTTAGCATCAGGGCATAAAAATTTTGTATTTGGTTGCAAATGCTTTACATCAATCCTTTAACCCCGTTAAATTGTGGGTGGGGTAAAATTGGTACCAAAGAACAAAATTTCAAGGGTGGAAGGTGGTAACTATTGGGGCTACGTTTTTTACTTGCATAGTAACATAGTAGCTGAAGTTAAGACGTCCATTGGTTTATTATGATCCATGTTATCCATGACAGTAGTGTTTTCAAACATCTTGTGTATTTAAAATAAGCTATCACTGGATTTTATGTTTAAACATTTCATACAAGCCATATTTAAACTTATCTACTTTTTGGCAGTCTCCAGTTCCTCATTCTCATTTCTATGGTCTGATTTTTGTTGCTGGAGATTAAATCTCTTTTTCTCTAGCTTTAAAGTATGATCTCTTGTCATTATGCGTCTGTTAAGTCTTTATAAGTAATCATATGACTTCTCATGCACCAATTTAGCTAAACTGTCCTAATAGCTGAAATTTACTATTCCCCTTTGATTTTGTGCCCTTCTCTGAACCCTTTCTGTCTCTGAAATGCAATTTCTAATAACTGGTCTCCAAAGCTGTACATCATACAGGTCTTACCAGCAATTTATAAACGGGCAGAATTGTGCCTTTTCCCTTGCATAAATTGCATTTTCTAAACATGCTATTGTCTAATTTGCTTTAGAATCTGCTACCTGGCATTGAGCACTACATTTTCTTTTTTTCTAAAACTTTTTCCAACTCAGTGTTACATTTCATTAGCCATTTATTAGTCCACTTTTACAGATTTTGCAAATTCACTTTCAGAGCTATCCTGCTAATCAACTTGCCCAATTTAGTACTAGCTGCAAAGACAAAGCCAATATCTAACTCCTGTCCTATGACAATTAAAACAATGTTGGAATTTAACTGAATATGAATATTTAGCTATTTTAGCCCCTTAACTTTGTACCATAGTCTCCAATGTGGAGCTGCAAATTTCAATTATAAAACATCAATTGATTACTCTTTTTAAAGGGACAGTTCACCCAAAAATGTTCTCACCTTTAAACTGTTCCCAATGATTCATTATACCTGCTGGAGTGTTTTAAATTGTTTACAAGTAGCTTCTTTACCCCTAATTTGGCATTTGAAATAGATGATTTAGCTTGTGGTTTCCCAACCTATACTGAAAGTTTCTATACTGGAGTATATTCTATTGAATAGCCTAAGTAAACACAGCCAGCAGAAGAGATTACACTTTCAGTGGGGGCAGGATAGTTGAGTAAAAAAATTATAATTTTCAATTGTCCTTTCTAAGTATTGAGCTTTGCTTTACAAACAGATATAAGATAAGGAAGCAAGTCTGTATGAATAAAAGTGATAACATAATGAGATCTGATATTACCTGAAGCTCAACCCATTGTAATAGGCTGTGGTTTAAAAGCACAAAACCAGCTACTTCATATACACAAATAAACCGAAAAATGCAATTTCTCATAAATTTTATACTCTGCAGCTGGTATAACCAGTCATTGAAAATACATTCATATAAAAACAATTTTACAGTGTACTGTCCCTTTAAGGATATGTAAAGCTGACTTTACCTCTCTCCTTATCTTGGAAAAAGCAAAGACCATTTAAAAACACACTGGCTTGCCCATTTATGGCTGTTTGGGTGTGATACAGTGATGATCATTTTGATTCAGGAACAATAGTCAGCATCTACCAAGAACAACCATTTATTTTAATACCTAAGGGCTAAAGTTTACCATAATAAAAGCTGGTGTAAACGTTTTCACAAACATTACTAAATTTGAAACACCAGCTAAAACATCAACAAGTAGATGTAGTTTACAATCATAATACCATTATTGATAAGTATATTAAGAATGTTTTATAAACTTAAAATCACTTGAACATTTATGGAAACTAATGGTATAAAATACATTTTTTCTAGGTTTCATCATTATATAAATTAATAAACAGAGCAACTATCTACAGGCACCTTTATTCTGAAGAACGAATAACATAAAAAGAAAAGTCCAAAATAAAATCGTTTTAGACTCTACTATTATTTTACATTACTGCTCAATGGGCTATAATGTCATTTATAGACTCAGGTGTTGTCAATAGACCCACTTTACAAAGGATGTGAAGTTAATAGTGCACGAAACACAAACTTAATGCAGTTAAATTGTGCCATTTTAGAGATAATATATTAGCTAGCCAGAACCTTTAGTGACAGTGTGCTATTAATAACAGCTTCCATTGCATTTTATGGAAAGAACAAAACACTGTTCACTGCAGCATTACAAACCTGCCACAATTAATTCATTTAATTACACTGTTGCTACCCTACTATTCTTTGTCATAGCCAGAGAAAACATATACTACCTTCTGTATTATGCCCCACCAAATCCTTCTGCAAAGGAAACCCCTAAATACGAACAGCCCCTGAACCATATGTCCACTGCAATTAATTCCACATCTAATGAAGCTCTTAGTAGCTAAACCCTAAGCATGACCTTCCCCCATTGCATTAACTCTTACTTATCTAGATACCCCCAACTACTCTAAACCCTCTATCTCAGCAGCATCTCGGCAACCTTCAGCTGTAGTAACTCCAGTCACATGAGATATCAATAACTATTACCAACCTGTCCTCTTTCAACCACTACCTACCCTAACCTCAATAGCTGCAAATAACTCCAGCCCTACTAACTACAAATAATGGCAATCTTCCCTTACAGTATTACTCTCATTTCACTATAACTAACCACAGAATCCCAGTCCCTTGCTAATCTTGACCCCATTATAGTGACTAAGTTTGACCCCCTAAAGCTGTGACTAACCTTGGCCCCTATACTAACACCAGCCCACCAACAATAACTAGAACCAGCCTCCCAAACCATGAATAACCCAACACCATTAATAGTGGCCTGACCTTACTAACCACAACTAAACATTGCCCTTAAAAACAACAAAACCCTAGTTCTACACAACTCACCATTCTGCTGAAAACCTCTTACATCTAAGGGTTATATACATAATCTTGGTAATTTAATCGGGACACTGTCAATTTCCAAGCAACTTTTCCAGCATTTATGGGACAAATATACTTATATTGCGAATGCTAGACAACAATGTCAGCTTTGCAAAGGCAGTGCAATCGGCTGAAACATGTTGCTTGTCCTAGAGGGTTCCGTCTTACTTACATTGAGGAACATTCAAGACGAAGAATACAACCAGCTTCTGTCACTTATAGGTACCCTAGCAGTTTTTCCAGCATCTATGGGACACACAACAAAACATCTAAATACATCCACAATTAAAATAAAGGGTTTCAAAGAGTTTTTGGCCTGTTTTAATGTTTTATTATGTTTATTTTAAGCCTCTTCCTGCAACATCCAGGTCATTGCTCTTCCTCCAGTGGGTTTGAATCTGGTCTCCCCTTGTTATAGAAATGATAATAATTAACCAATCATAATTGAGTCATCTTACTCTTCTGCTTCTTTTTAACAATGAATTAATGTCTTTTTGTAGAATAAGACACTTTGTTTTTGTTTACTATGGGATCAATTGATTTGTACTTTGTATTGTTTCAAAACTCTGATCACTAATGATGTCAAGCATTGTGATAATTCAATAGCTGCATTTCAATTCAAAAGAATTTTTGGACTTTCTATACCACTGGCCTCTTTAAAACCAATTGTGGACTGTTTTGAACACTATTTGATTTATGTTAACATTCTTTTTTTTAAGGTTAAAGGTTTAATGCATGCTAAATTTATTTTTGAGGGTTTTGTGGATCTCATAGGGATGAGAGGAGTGAGGGATGAAGGCCGAAACGATTGACTGGGGTTATAATGTTCCTTGTTTAAAGGAGTATTACCTGGTATTTCAGTGCTGGACTGACCTCACTAGGCGGGATCAGACTGATATACTTCAGAAAAGTTTTCCTCTGTGAAAAGCACAATTGACCTAAAAGAGGCTGCTCCTGGGTGGTAACTCGCCATAGAACAAGCTATTGAGCTTGGTAGAGCAATTGTCTTTCCGTATGCGTGAGGGAGGTAATCATCTAGGACAGTTTATGTTTAAGGGTGGTTGTTTAGGAGTGGACACTAGCTTAGTTTGTAATGGCAACGTTGACCAGACTAGTAGGTCACTGATTCATTTATGATTATTTGCAGTAAGGCAATTTTATTTCCAAGTAAAGAGAATGCAGAGTTACAGTGAATAGTAAATATTGGATAAAAATAACTGTGCTTGGGTTTCAGATGTAATAAGCCCGCCCCATTATGGTAATGGGCAATTCACACAGTTTACACTTCTGTTACATCAAGGGATTCTGTCAGTTCACTCTACCTATTTCTATAATCACAGTATGAATAAAAAAAAAAAAAAAAAAACCTTCTATATAGGAATCAAAATAAATAATGCAATATTAAACCAATTATTCTAACTAAATTTTTTATATAACAAAAATTACCATCTTAACCCCTTAATGACCAGCAATGTACCCTGTCTTTCAATGGGGGATGACTTTTTCAATTGCGTGGTCTTGCCGCCAGCTGTGAGACCACACTATTTTAGCTAGCCTGCAGGAGGGAGGGAGGGTCTTGTGCTATTATACCCAGACAACCTCTTAATGACCAGGGACTTACATGTGGTCGTTAATGGGTTAATAAATACATTTGTGATTATTGACAATTTTGATAGATTTGTCACAGTGTGGCATATATCAGTATTAAACCACCATTATATTTTTTTTTCTAAACCTCTAATCCATAATTTTACCTTATTGTGCAATTGTAATTTAACAAGTTACTTATATTTCTATGTTTGAAAAAAATATTAACTAGCTGTTTAACAATAAATATAATTTAAGGGTTGTCTAGTCACTAATAAAAAAATAAAACCCATCAAATTCTTTCCAGAAGGTGTAAAGGGACAATATACTCAGGCAAGCTGCTAATGAAAGTTGACTGTATCTAAGTTGCTATAGACACATCCTTTCAAATGGGTTAGGTGTTCTCTCTCCCCACTGGCAGATTCATTTCTGCTGTTACTTCGGTATTGCTTTTCTATTGCTAATAGTGCAGTATTGATTGTTTTCTGTTTCAATAGGTCAAACCGTTATTTCAAATGGCAAAATAAAGATAAAGGATACATTTAAACACAATGTAATGTATTGCAGCATGTAAGGGGATAATATGTTTCTGTACAATGTTCCATTAAGATCATAAGAGAATGGGTAAAGTGCCACCCCAGTATACATGAGAAAATTATTTTCTCATGTGATCAGCTCCATCTGAAGAACATAGTGTCATACAACCAACATCTTGGGAGGAACAATTTAATGAATTTAGAGCAGCATGCATGTTAAATCAGAACTTTCTAAATAAATCATCTTCATTAATGTATATCAGTGTTAAACAAAAATTGTATTAATCTACAAAAATATTAACCCACTATTTAAAAAAGCGAAAATAATCCACTTAATCTTGTACATTAAAGAATAAAAATATTTTCATGTGTACCTATGTATATAGTGGAATACCAATGAAAAATGCTATCATATTGTTATTTATTGTCTCCACAGGAAATGGGGAGCCACTTTCTTTACGTTCTCATTTTAGAATCTTTTTGGCAAACTGTGGAAAATATTGCAAAGCAACTAATTTTTTTAGATTTCAACTAAATTACTGCCAATCAATAAAATCCAATCTGTTGTGATATTTTTTGCCTTCTTGTAAGTAAACACATGAAAAAAAAAAAAAGTAGGGTCATTGCATTTCCAATTCTCTCTAAGGAATCTTCAAAGATCTTTATGAAAGTAAAATATTATAATAGTTCTTGGTAAAAGCTGACTCAGTGCTATTGGCAATTGTATACTGCAATCCAAGATGTGGGCTGAATTTAAAAGGGACATTAAACACTTTGAGACCTATGATGCAGACTCTTTATGATAATGACTCTGAAGGCAGGATCTTTTTATTGTGCCCTAGTTGGTCTGCTGGTTCCAGTTAAGGGAGGATAGGTACGACCCCTACAATGACGTTTTCTTGTATCTGTCACGCACTTGGGGGACGATTGGTTGCATCGTGACCTGATTGGTCCGGTTTTCTTAATCATGACCAATCATAGGTTTGTTGTACACTCCATGCGGTGATGATATGGTTGGATATGTTAGCACGCCTAGGCTATTGTAATTGGTCGAAACGTCACACGAAAATAAAGATATATATATATATATATATATATATATATATATATATATAGTGTGTGTTTATAATATGTAATAATAAAATTCAATTTTAACTGTAGATTTTTCTCTTCTCTTTGGGGCTTACTTTCTGTAAACAAATTGCTCATTGAGTGTAATACCTATATACTATTAAGTACCCTTGTTGATTGCGCAGGATCCAAAATTAAAATATGACAGACATAATTAAGTAGCAATTGATGATTAGTGATGTCGCGAACCTAAAATTTTTGTTTTAGCAGATATGACTTGCACTGCTGTCACACTGTGCCCTGGCAGGACCTCAAACGCACACGTGTGAAGGAAAATGACTGCTATTATTTCAAATTAATTTTTTTTTTTTTTTTTTTAAATGTACACTACTGTTACACCAGATATGAGTGGTGGCACTGGGCAAGTGGGCACAGTATACACTGTGAGCCTGAGCTAGCAGGCAGGCTGCAATTAGATTACACAGGGGAAAAAAAAAAAAAGCAGACTGATGTTCTAGCCCTAAAAAGGGCTTTTTGGGGTGCTGTCCTTACAGCAGAGATCAGATGAGTCCTTCAGGACTGTAGTGGACACTGAATACACTAGCCTAGCTATCGATTTCCCTATTAAATCAGCAGCAGCTACACTGTCCCTCCTCTCACTAAGAATGCAGCTTCCGAATGAATCTAAAATGGATGCTGTCCAGGAGGTGGGAGGGTCTGGGAGGGAGTGTCTGCTGCTGATTGGCTGGAATGTGTCTTGTGACTGTGAGCTACAGGGTCAAAGTTTACTCAATGATGACGAATAGGGGGCGGATCGAACATCGCATATGTTCGCCGTCCTCTGCGAATGCGAACATGCTATGTTCGCTGCGAACTATTCGCGGCAGAACTGTTCGCGACATCACTATTGATGATGGCTGCCTATTTTTTTTTAATGCAGTTTTTTCCACTTAAACAATATTGATAAATAACGTGAAATTAATAAGTTCATATCACATTGATTCATTTTTTTAATTAGCATGCTTAAAGCTTCAGGGATTTCATTGCAATCATACATGAAAATTTAGGTCATTGCATTTAGTTTGTGTACAATATTTTAACAATATTTTTAATTTTAAATTAAATAAACATAAAAGGCCTTGCAAATATCCAAAAATTACACTTGAAACAGGCAAAATTGGTTTTAACAAGTCCAAATTTAAAGAGGGCAAAAGATCCTTTGAAAAGTATATTTGCAACTTAATCTAATTTAACAAAAATGCATCTAATACAAGTTATAACTGTTTCAGGAGCATTTGTACATGCTGTGCACACCCAGTGCACTCACTTTTATGGAGCTAAAGTATATGAAAGCTCTCTTAATAGGTTCTGTGTTTGAATGTGGGTACAATTGGGCATTTGTGGCATATGTAAATATGCCACTAAAACACAATCGTCTAGATTACGAGTCTTGCGTTAGGGTTAAATAGCAGCATTGAGAGGTCCCAACGCTGGCTTTCTAGCGCCCGCTGGTATTACGAGTCTTGCAGGTACAGGTGTACCGCTCACTTTTTTTTTTGTGACTCGAAAATACCGCAAATCCACTTACGCCAATTGCGTATCCTATTTTTTTTCAATGGGATTTTCCTAACGCCGGTATTACGAGTCTCCCTAAAAGTGAGCGGTACACCCTCTACCTCCAAGATCCCTACCACATTTGAAAGTCAGTAGTTAAGAGTTTTATGAGCTAACACTGTAGTATAAAACTCTTAACTAAAGTGCTAAAAAGTACACTAACACCCATAAACTACCTATTAACCCCTAAACCGAGGCCCCCACATCGCAAAAACTAAAATAAAAATTTTAACCCCTAATCTGCCGAACCGGACAACGCTGCCACTTCAAAAATGTAAATGTATTAACCCCTAAACCGCCACACTCCCGCCTCGCAAACATTAGTTAAATATTATTAACCCCTAATCTGCCGTCCCTAACATCGCCGACACCTACCTACATTTATTAACCCCTAATCTGCCGCCCACACCGCCGCCGCCACTATATTAAATGTATTAAGCTCCCTAAATCTAAGTCTAACCCTAACCCTAACACCCCCTAACTTAAATAGAATTTAAATAAATCTAAATAGAATAACTACAATTAAATAAATTATTCCTATTTAAAACTAAATGTACTTACCTATAAAATAAACCCTAAGCTAGCTACAATATAACTAATAATTACATTGTAGCTATCTTAGGGTTTATTTTTATTTTACAGGCAAGTTTGTATTTATTTTAACTAGGTACAATAGTTATTAAATAGTTAACTATTTAATAAACTACCTAGCTAAAATAAATACAAAAGTACCTGTAAAATAAAACCTAAGTTACAATTACACTTAACACTACACTATAATTAAATAAATTACCTACATTAACTACAATTAAATTAATTACAATTAAAAAAAATAAACTAAAGTACAAAAAAAATGAACACTAAATTACAGAAAATAATAAAATAATTACAAGTTTTTAAACTAATTACACCTAATCTAATCCCCCTAATAAAATAAAAAAGCCCCCCAAAATAAAAAAATCCCTACCCTATACTAAATTACAAATAGCCCTTAAAAGGGCTTTTTGCAGGGCATTGCCCCAGAGCAATCAGCTCTTTTACCTGTAAAAAAAAATACAATACCTCCCCAACATTAAAACCCACCACCCACACACCCAACCCTACTCTAAAACCCACCCAATCTCCCCTTAATAAAACCTAACACTAATCCCTTGAAGATCACCCTACCTTGAGATGTCTTCACCCAACCGGGCCGAAGCCGGGCGAAGTGGTCCTCCAGATGGGCAGAAGTTTTCATCGAAGCCGGGCAGAAGAGGTCCTCCAGACGGGCAGAAGTCTTCATCCAGATGGCATCTTCTATCTTCATCATTCCGGCGCGGAGCGGGTCCATCTTCACGACATCCGACACGGTCCATCTTCACGACATCCGACACGGAGCATCCTCTTCTTTCTTAATCCGACGACTAAATGACGGTACCTTTTAAGTGACGTCATCCAAGATGGCGTCCCTTCAATTCCGATTCGCTGAATGTTGGGGGGTATTGTATTTTTTTTTTCAGGTAAAAGAGCTGATTACTTTGGGGCAATGCCCTGCAAAAAAGCCATTTTAAGGGCTATTTGTAATTTAGTATAGGGTAGGGATTTTTATTATTTTGGTGGGCTTTTTTATATTATATATGGTTGATTAGATTAGGTGTAATTAGTTTAAAAACTTGTATTTATTTTATTATTTTCTGTAATTTAGTATATTTTCTTTTGTACTTAAGTTAATTTTTTTTAATTGTAATTAATTTAATTGTAGTTAATGTAGGTAATTTATTTAATTATAGTGTAGTGTTAGGTGTAATTGTAACTTAGGTTAGGTTTTATTTTACAGGTACTTTTGTATTTATTTTAACTAGGTAGCTATTAAATAGTTAATAACTATTTAATAATTATTGTACCTAGTTAAAATAAATACAAAGTTGCCTGTAAAATAAAAATAAACCCCAAGATAGCTACAATGTAATTATTAGTTATATTGTAGCTAGCTTAGGGTTTATTTTATAGGTAAGTACATTTAGTTTTAAATAGGAATAATGTATTTAATTGTAGTTATTTTATTTAGATTTATTTAAAATATATTTGTTAGGGGGGTGTTGGGGTTAGGGTTAGACTTAGTTTTAGGGGTTAATACATTTAATATAGTGGTGGCGACGTTGAAGGCGGCAGATTAGGGGTTAATAAGTGTAGTTAGGTTGCGGCGACATTGGGGGCAGCAGAGTAGGGGTTAATAAATATAATGTAGGTGTCGGCGATGTTAGGGGCAGCAGATTAGTGGTTCATAGGTATAATGTAGGTGGCGGCGGTGTCCGGAGCAGCAGATTAGGGGTTAATAATATAATGCAGGTGTTGGCGATGTCGGGGGCGGCAGATTAGGGGTTAATAAGTTTAATATTAGGGGTGTTTAGACTCGGGGTTCATGTTAGGGTGTTAGGTGTAGACATAAAATGTGTTTCCCCATAGGAATAAATGGGGCTGCGTTAGGAGCTGAACGCTGCTTTTTTGCAGGTGTTAGGTTTTTTTCCAGTCGGCTCTGCCCCATTGTTTCCTATTGGGAAATCGTGCACGAGCACGTTTAGCCAGCTCACCGCTACCGTAAGCAGCGCTGGTATTACAGTGAGATGTGGAGCTAAATTTTGCTCTACGCTCACTTTTCTGCGGCTAACGCCGGGTTTGAAAAAACATGTAATACCAGCGTTGTCTGTAGGTGAGAGGTGACTGAAAACTGCTTGTTAGCAATGCATAGCTTTACCGACAAAACTCGTAATCTACCCAAATGACTTTCAATAGAAGCATTTTGATCATACAAAAACAATGACAAATTGCTTCTATTCAAAACAGAAAATCACTCATGCACACTTCAGTTTTGACTGTCCAATTTTAAGACTCAAAAATACACTTGTGTAATAGCTACTAATATAAAATTATATTTTATATCCAATGCAATGTGTAGATGAGAAGAACCTTCTCATTATTCTACTTTATTAAACAACTAGGCGGTAAGCCTGCCCAGAGGGCAGTCTATGTATAAAAAATTACAAACCCCAAAGGTGATATTACATAAAATAAAAAATGTAAAATTACAGAAAAAAATAAATAAACAAAGCTATCCAAAATAATAAAATTAAACCTAAACTAAGACCCCTATAAAAATAAAAAATGCCCCCCAAAATAAAAACACCCCTTAATCTAATACTAAACTACCAATAGCCCTTAAAATGGCTTTTGTAAGGCATTGCCCTAAGTTAAACAGGTCTTTTTCCTAAAAAAAATTACCAATTACCCCCTAACAGTAAACCCCCCCCCACCCAACCAACCCCCCAAAATAAAAAAAACCTAACACTAAAAAAACCTAAGCTACCCATTGCTCCTAAAGGGGCATTTGTATTGGCATTCCCCTTAAAAGGGCATTCAGCTCTTTTACTGGCCTTAAAAGGGCAACCAGCTCTTTTACAGCCCATTAAATCCCTAATCTTAAAAATATATATATATTTTTTTTTTTTAAGTCCTAAAATGAAGTCCCAAATAGGTAATCACCGTTCCTGAAGTCCGGTGGAGAAGGTCTTCTTCCAGGCGGCTCCATCAACTTCTATCTTCATCCGGAGTGAAGGCGGCGCGGAGTTGAGGTGCGGAGCTGGCTTCCCCATGCGTGGATCCGGAGCGGCGGTTCTCAGCGGCAGTCTTCCGTGGCAGGGGTCCAAATCGGCATGGAGGCTCCACTTCATCCGATCTCTGTCGTACACTGAAAATTGAATGCAAGGTACCGCATTCAATTTGGGGTACCTTGCATTCCTATTGGCTGAAATTTTGAAATCAGCCAATACGATTAGAGCTACTGAAATCCTATTGGATGTTCAAATCAACCAATAAGATTTTAGTAGCTCTCATCCTATTGGCTGATTTCAAATGTTCAGCCAATAGGAATGCAAGGTACCCCAATAAATATGGGGTACCTTGCATTTAATCTTCAGTGTGCGGCGGACAATCGCATGAAGAGGAGCCTCCACGCCGCTTTGGACCACTGCCGCTGATTTACTGTTATTTTTTTAATTGTAAAAGAGCTGTTTAACTTAGGGCAATGCCCTACAAAAGGCTATTGGTAGTTTAGATTTGGGGGTGTTTTTTTGTGGGGGGGCTTTTTATTTTCATAGGGATTAGGTTTAATGTTTTTTATTTTTGATAATTTTGTTTATTTTTTTCTGTAATTTTAGACTTATTTTTTTGTAATTTTTAGATGAATTTTTTGTAATTTAATGTTACGTTTTAGTATAATTGTAATTTAGTTTATGTAATTGGGGTTAATTTAGGGGGTCTTAGGTTAGGGGGATTAGTAATTAAATTAGTTATTTGCATTTTGGGGGTTGGTGGTTTAGGAGTTAATAGGTTAATTAGGTTTATTGCGATGTGGGGGGTTGACAGTTTAGGGGTTAATATTTTAATTATGTTATTTGCATTAATTTGAGGATTAGGAATTAATAAATGTATTGTGCGATGTAGGGCGAAGATTTTGGTGCTTTTTAATACTTAATGCGAGAGGTTTGGTTTTTTGTTATACTTCGTACGGGCGCATAGGTTTTTTTATTTCGTGCAGACGTTTTTGTTTTTTTATAATTTCTTGCGGGAGGTTATGTGTTTTTTCGTTATTTTGTGCGGGTGGTTGCGTTTGCGTACACTGCATCCAGGTGGATTCCGAAAATGGCAGGTTGGTGACCATCTTCGGTGGATGATTTCACCACCCTGCCATTTTCGGAATCCACCTGGATGCAGCGTAAGCTGCATCCAGGTGGATTCTTTTGGCTGCCTCGCGCAGCCAACATTCCTTGTGATTATAGTATAAATGTCATGAATATACTAAAATTAACTTCACAAAATATCCAACTAGCTCTGGGTTTGAATATTTATTTATTTATTAATATTTATTTATTATTTTTGTAATAGTTAGAAGCCGTGGACCATCAGCTACTGAGATCTTTTTCACTGTAAGTGAGGGTTAGTCTGGCAGTATTTACTTCTATGGAAAGTACAAACTATGTCTCACTGTTTTTGTTTATATACTTGACATGCCTTTCAACTGAATTACACTCTCTTTATCCGTCATGGAATCCCAAGTGTCACAGCATGTGACACACTCAGCAAAACAGATTAGTATTAGGGAATTCACTTCTACACAGAAAATGTGAAAAATCTGGAAGTCAGAATACAAGGTTAATTTTTTCTATCATGTGTTGGTAATACCGTATGTATGTTACCATTCAAAATATTCATTTTAATAACATTCAAAATATGCAAAGATGACTAATGTACATAATCTTAAAAGGTCATGAAAGCATTCAAATATGACAGTTTAAAGTATATATCCCTGACATCTACATTAACAATCATTTACTTTTATTAAAAAATGAAGCCTCTACCTGCGGCACAATCTTTATAAAAGTATTCATTTTAAATGCTCCTAAGACGGCCCTTCCAAAAATGAGTGCCTCTTCATTTCATATTCCACCAATGGAAAAGGCGATTGCTCCCAGATGCATGTGCAGCGAAAACTGTTGTCCAAAGCATATGTAAGCTGAAGTAGTTACTAATTATTATAATCTGCTGTTCATGGATATCTGTGTACTTTATTATGTGACTTTGAAAACCTTTGGATGTACCTATGTGCATATATTTGAGCCTTTTTGTCACAATTGGACAATTGTAATTATATCCTTTTGGGTACTGTTAACACTGCTGACAGTGTCCAATAATTACAGCTGCAGCTCCTGGTTTTTAACAAAAACAAGATACTGACACTGGTTCTGCACAGCAATCTCCCTATGCTACTCAACCACATAAGGCTGCCTAGTACATAGCATTATATATATATTTCTGCCCAGTCCATATGCGACTCTTTTCCTTTATTAAACATGTGTTTTATCATAAAAAATAGTATGATTTAAAATCTCCCGTATTGCTTGTTAGTCCAGGGAATGAAAAATGACAAAAGGTACACTGAATACAAATATTGCAGCTCTGCTGAGAATGCTGGGCCAGTATTGTCTCTCTCCTACAGTGCAGTTGGGGAGCTTTTTTTCTTAGTCGGTGACGTCAGCAATTACATCATGATTATCAAAATGTGCATGCGCAGGGTGGTTGTGCACATCTGCATATCCTACCTAGGTAACCCTCTGTGATGATGGGACTCGTATAATTAGTCCCACAAAGGAATTGTATATTAAGGACAGTTGCTATACTAAATAGAAAACCAGCAGAAACAGAAAACATGAACTAATTAGACATTTGTAGCGATACATTTAAACTGCTGAAATGCAAAATCATAATTTATATGTTTCATGTCCCTTTCAGTTAGCATGACTGGACTGTAGACTATTTAGATTTTTACTGTTGCATTATTAGTCCAAGTTTGTGAGTAATCCTGTTTATTTGATTATCTAACCAACATACAGGAACGAATAAACCTGCCTTTTCATATAACTGATTATTAAAATATATATAAATCAATTTTGGTATAATTAGCTTTGTTCAACACCCTATAACAATTGCACAGTTCTCCAAAAGTCTAAGACAGGTTGTTTTTTTTTGCTTTGTTTTTTTGATCAGTCACTTATTATTGTGAATATTTTCTGCAGCTACGGATAACTTTATCTTATTAATAACATTGCCTTGTTAAAATTGTATAGCATAGCATTAACTATCACAATCTTCCTGTTTACCAAAGATACTGGTTCCTATCAGGCTTTGACAACTATTAAAAATATGACTTTTAAAGTCAATAAGACTTTAGGGAAATAGAACTGTAACTCGACATTGTGGTGTCTGGGTCCAAGAATGAAATAATATTAGACATGTGCGATTCGGTTCGGCCCAAATCGAAATTCGGATGAATTTGTTCGAATTCGGATCGATTCGAATTTCCGAATTGTGGTAGTTCCGAATCTACCGAATAAATCCGAATAAATTCGAATTTATTCGGTAGATTCGGCTGGATTCGGATGGCTGTGTATTACACTTGTGTAATACACCGCACATCCCACTTTACAGTGACCAAATTTCCGAAAATCCGAATCGATTCGAACCGAAACGAATGCGAACAGAATTTTTTCGAATCCGAATGAATCCGAAACAAATTCATTCGATTTCTTCCGAATTCGAATCTATCCGAACCGAAATTCGAATCGATCCGAATCAAATTTTTCGCGGCTGCACATGTCTAAATAATATCTACCGTACCAACCCTTCATACTTTACCCTCCAAATCCAACCATAGTAAGCAGTCTTAAAGATTAAAGTTCTGCAGATTAAAGTTTTAAACAAGATCATACTGATACAAAGACGATGGTCCCCATAAGGGGGACATTTGTCTAAAAAAACACTATTAGCCAAAAAAAATTCTCCCTATGTCAAATGTGGCCTGGATCCTGTGGCTCCACTTGGTCCAATGATAGATGCTGTATAACAGTCATCATGTCAGCAATAAAAGCTCATCAAAGATATAGATTAGTGTGCAGCAACTGAACGTTTTCTGCAAAGGAGCTATACTTCTTCAAAGGATCCCCCAGTTATACTTCTTCCAAGGATCCCCCAGTTATACTTCTTCCAAGGATCCCCCAGTTATACTTCCAAAGATATGTATCCTTTGTTAGTATTCATATTTTTGTATTCCTCTATCTGCATTTATAACAAGAACAATGAGTTGGTAGACCCGTCTGATAAACAGTGATAATGCCGCTAAAGTCACAAAATAGGATAGAAGCGGGAAAAAATGAGTTGAACAAATAGATTATATTGGGCTGTCTTTAGGGTTTGCCCCAAAAAATAAGTAAAAGTTGCCCATATTCATTTCCATTCATATTCAAAAGTACAACAGTACATGGAAGTTTCCACAGAGATTAAATTGAGTAAAATCTTGAGTTTAAGAGAAGCTTCCTTCTGTCAGTTACACTCTAGGCAATAAAATCCATGAAAGACACAAATCATAAAATATTCTACTCTGTGGGGCCCATTTATCAAGCTCTGGAAGGAGCTTGAGGGCCAGTGTTTCAACAACATTTATGAAGCAGCGGTCTAAATACCGCTGCTCCATAACCTGTCCACCTGCTCTGAGCAGGCGGACAGACATCGTTGCAATTCAACCTGATCGAGTATGATCGGGTTGATTGACACCCCCTGCTGGCGGCCAATTGGCCGAGAATCTGCAGGGGGCGGCATTGCACCAGCAGCTCACAAGAGCTTCTGGTGCAATGCTGAATACAGAGAGCGTATTGCTTTCCGCATTTAGCAAGGTCTGGCGGACCTGATCCGCACTGTCGGATCAGGTCCGCCAGACCCTTTGATAAATATCCCCCTGTATCATAATGTCTATGACTATTTCCCTCAAACTTGTTAGTTTACAATGGTAAAAAAATAGGGAACTGAGGCTAGCAACAAACTCTCAGGTTTAAGCCTTTTAATACTGACTGAAGCCCTTTAGCATCCCTACAGACAACTTTAAGGGATAATAATTTTCAGTTTTGCCCTCTACAATGCTAGAGATGAGCTAGGGTAATCTAGAATTGAAAATAGTAAAAGGCATTTGACATCTGTTAGATGAAGACCAACACAATCTTTCACCTAGATTACGGGTTTTGAGCGTTATAGAGAAATTAACGAACGCAACAAAAGTTACGTTATTTAATTTCCTATAGCGCTGCCATTACAAGTTTTTAAACATACGCCTTTTGGGTGCGATATGGTTGTGTTGAGCTCCATACCGCACACAATCAGAGTGCTGCTGAGACGTGCTCGTGCACGATTTCCACATAGACATCAATGGGGAGAGCCGGCAAAAAAAAAAAACCTAACACCTGCGATTGCGGAAACAAAAGTTCCGTAATGCAGCCCCATTGATGTCTATAGGGAAATAAAAATACTGTTTAAACATAACACCCTAACATAAACCCTACGTCTAAACACCCCATATCTGCTGCCCCCAACATTGCTGATGCCTGCCAACAGTTATTAGCCCCTAATCTGCTGCTCCCGGTATCGCTGCTACCTAAATAAAATTATTAACCCCTAATCTGCCGCTCACGATATCCCTGCCACTATACTACATTTATTAACCCGTAAACTGCCAGCCCCCCACATCGCAACAAGCTAAATTAAATTATGTTAACCCATAAACTTAACCCTAACCCTAACGTAACCCTAAAGCTAACCCTAACACACCCTAACTTTAACATAATACAAATTTAGCTAAATTAAATGTACAATTATTAACTAAACAAACCTATTAACCCCTAAACCACCAGCCCCCCACATCGCAACAAGCTAAATTAAACTATATTAACCCCTAACCCTAACCCCCCTAACTTTAACATAATTAAATTAGATCTAAATTAAATTTACAATTATAAACTAAATAATTCATATTTAAAACTAAATACATACCTGTGAAATAAAACCTATAATAGCTACAATATAGTTATATTGTAGGTATCTTAGGTTTTATTTTTATTTCACAGGTAAGTTTGTATTTATTTTAACAAGGTAGACTAGTTAGTAAATAGTTATTAACTATTTAATAACCACCTGTGAAATAAAACCTTACCTGCCTTACACTAAAACCTACCATTACAAAAAATAAAAGAACCTACCATTACAAAATAAATATGAAATTATCCCCAAAAATAAAGATTAATCCTATTCTAATACCCTTACAAGAAAAACACCCCAAAATAAAAAACCCTACTCTAGAATAAACTACCAGGGGCCCTTAAAAGGGCCTTTTGGGGGGCATTAAAGGGGCCTTTTGTAGGGCATTGCTTTGAGTGAAACAGCTCTTTTGATACAAAAAAAAGAATACAACACTATACAAACCCCCACCCCCCAAACTACCAGGGGACCTTAAAAGGGCCTTTTGGGGGGCCTTAAAAGGGTCTTTTGTAGGGCATTGCCCTAAGTGAAATGGCTCTTTTGCTACAAAAAAACACCCCATAAAAAAAATACATTGCACAAAATAACAAACAAATTCTCAAAAATAAAAAAAAAATATTTCTATTCTAATACCCATAAAATCCCGAAAATAAAAAACCTAATCTAGAATAAACTACCAATGGCCCTTAAAAGGGCCTTTTGTAGGGCATTGCCCTAAAGATAACAGCTCTTTTAGTGAAAACAAATTACAAAGTCCCACTAACATTACAATCCCCCAAAATAAAAAACCTAATCTAGAATAAACTACCAATGGCCCTTAAAAGGGCCTTTTGTAGGGCATTGCCCTAAAGATAACAGCTCTTTTAGTGAAAACAAATTACAAAGACCCACTAACATTACAAACCCCCACCCCCCCAAACCCACAAAATAAAAAAAAAATATCTAAAAAACCTAAGCTACCCATTGCCCTGAAAAGGGCATTTGTATTGGCATTTAGCTCTTTTACTGCCCAGACCCTAAACTAAAAAAAAAAAACCACCCAAAAAAAAAACAACAATGATCCACTGAAAATTTTGAATCAGCCTATAGGAATTAGGTTAATGAGTCTTTTATAGTGTTTGCGATGCGGGAGGGCCTTGGTTTAGAGGTTAATAGGTAGTTTATAGGTGTTTAGTGTACTTTGTAGCAATTTAGTTATGAGTTTTATGTTACAGCTTTTTAGCGTAAAACTCATAACTACTGACTTTAGATGGCGTTATGAATCTTGTCGTGTTAGGCTGTAACGCTCACTTTTTAGTCTCACCGCAAAACTCGTAATACCGGTGCTATGAGAATTCCATGAAAAAAAAATATTTTTACGTGTGCGGGACTGACGTTGCGTTACAGGCTAAAAGGTGTGCGGTACACCTATACCGACAACACTTGTAATAGCTGCGGTGCTGTTTTAATGCTGAAAATGCCATATTTTCAGCATTACAAGTCGCAACGCAAAACTTGTAATCTAGGTGTATGTGAATTATTATGTACTAGGCGACAAGCCTGCCCAGAGGGCAGTCTATGTTTGAAAAATACAAACCCCCAAGCTAAATTTACAAAAAATAAAAAAGTAAAATGACAGAAAAAAATAAACAAAGCTATAAAAAATAAAAAAAATGAAACCTAAACTAATACACCTATAAAAATAAAATATCCCCCCCAAAATAAAAACACTCCCTAATCTAATATAAACTACCAATAGCCCTTAAAAGGGCCTTTTGTAGGGCATTGCCCTAAGTTAAACAGCTCTTTTACCTCTAAAAAAATACTAAGTCCCCCTAACAATAAAAACCCCCCAACCACCAAACCCCCCAATAAAAAAAACTAAACTACCCATTGCCTCTAAAGGGGCATTTGTATGGGCATTGCCCTTAAAAGGGCATTCAGCTCTTTTACTGCCCTTAAAAGGGCAATAAGCTCTTTTTCTAGCCCAAAAAAACCCTAATCTAAAAAAAAAAAAAACACCCCAAAAATTAAAATAAAAAAGCCTAAACCTAAGCCCCAAATAGGTACTCACTGTTCCTGAAGTATGGTGGATGAAGGTCTTATTCCAGAAGGATCCATCATCTTCGCTCTTCATCATCCGGAGTGAAGGCGGCGTGGAGTAGAGGTGCGGAGCTGTGTTCCCGATGCCTGGATGCGGCGGTCCTCAGCGGTGGGGGCGTTGCTGGGCGGCATAGAAACTCCTCTTCATCTGATGTCTGTCGTAAACTGAAGATTGAGGTACCGCAATCAATTTGGGGTACCTTGCATTCCTATTGGCTGAAATTTTGAAATCAGCCAATAGGATTAGAGCTACTGAAATCCCATTGGCTGTTCTAATCAGCCAATAAGATTTCAGTAGCTCTCATCCTATTGGCTGATTTCAAAAATTTCAGCCAATATGAATGCAAGGTACCCCAATAAATATGGGGTACCTTGCATTCAATCTTCAGTGTGCAGTGGACGATTGCATGAAGAGGAGCCTCCACGCCGCCGAGGACCGCCACTGAGGATCGCCACATCTGGGAACACTGCTCTGCACCTCTGCTCCATGCCGCCTTTCCTGTGGATGAAGATAGAAGATGATGGCCCGCCTGGAAGAAGACCTCCGCCGGACTTCAGGAACCGCGAGTACCTATTTGGGGCTTTAGTGTTAGGCTTTTTTTTTTGGGGGGTAGATTAGTTTTTTTTGGACAATTGATAAAGAGCTGCATGCCTTTTTAAGGGCAGTGAAAAAACATAATTTATGCTTACCTGATAAATTTATTTCTCTTGTAGTGTGTTCAGTCCACGGGTCATCCATTACTTATGGGATATATTCTCCTTCCCAACAGGAAGTTGCAAGAGGATCACCCAAGCAGAGCTGCTATATAGCTCCTCCCCTCACACGTCATATCCAGTCATTCGACCGAAACAAGACGAGAAAGGAGAAACTATAAAGTGCAGTGGTGACTGGAGTTATAATTTTTAAAATTTAGAACCTGCCTGAAAAAGACAGGGCGGGCCGTGGACTGAACACACTAAAAGAGAAATAAATTTATCAGGTAAGCATAAATTATGTTTTCTCTTGTTAAGTGTGTTCAGTCCATGGGTCATCCATTACTTATGGGATACCAATACCAAAGCTAAGTACACGGATGATGGGAGGGACAAGGCAGGGACATTAAACAGAAGGAACCACTGCCTGTAGAACCTTTCTCCCAAAACCAGCCTCCGAAGAAGCAAAAGTGTCAAATTTGGAAAAAGTATGAAGTGAAGACCAAGTTGCAGCCTTGCAAATCTGTTCAACAGAGGCCTCATTCTTAAAGGCCCAGGTGGAAGCCACAGCTCTGGTGGAATGAGCTGTAATTCTTTCAGGAGGCTGCTGTCCAGCAGTCTCATAGGCTAAACGTATTATGCTACGAAGCCAAAAAGAGAGAGAGGTAGCCGAAGCCTTTTGACCTCTCCTCTGTCCAGAGTAAACGACAAACAGAGAAGAAGTTTGTCTAAAATCTTTAGTTGCCTGTAAGTAGAACTTCAGAGCACGGACCACGTCTAGATTATGCAAAAGATGTTCCTTCTTTGAAGAAGGGTTAGGACATAATGATGGAACAACAATCTCTTGATTGATATTCCTGTTAGAAACAACCTTAGGCAAGAACCCAGGTTTAGTACGCAGAACTACCTTGTCTGAATGAAAGATCAGATAAGGAGAATCACAATGTAAGGCAGATAACTCAGAGACTCTTCGAGCCGAGGAAATAGCCATCAAAAACAAAACTTTCCAAGATAAAAGCTTAATATCAATGGAATGAAGGGGTTCAAACGGAACACCCTGAAGAACTTTAAGAACCAAGTTTAAGCTCCACGGAGGAGCAACAGCTTTAAACACAGGCTTAATTCTAACCAAAGCCTGACAAAAGGCCTGGACGTCTGGATGCTCTGCCAGACGTTTGTGTAAAAGAATAGACAGAGCTGAAATCTGTCCCTTTAGCGAACTAGCGGATAAACCCTTTTCTAAACCCTCTTGTAGAAAAGCTAATATCGTAGGAATCCTAACCTTACTCCATGAGTAACTCTTGGATTCGCACCAATATAAATATTTACGCCATATCTTATGGTAAATCTTTCTTGTCACAGGTTTCCGAGCCTGTATTAATGTATCAATAACAGAATCCGAAAACCCACGCTTTGATAGAATCAAGCGTTCAATTTCCAGGCAGTCAGCCTCAGAGAAATTAGGTTTGGATGGTTGAAAGGACCCTGAATTAGAAGGTCCTGCCTCAGAGGAAGAGACCATGGTGGACAGGACGACATGTCCACTAGGTCTGCATACCAGGTCCTGCGTGGCCACGCAGGCGCTATTAGAATTACCGATGCCCTCTCCTGTTTGATCCTTGCAATCAGCCGAGGTAGCAACGGAAATGGTGGAAACACATAAGCTATGTTGAAAACCCAAGGGGCTGCTAATGCATCTACCAGCACCGCTCCCGGGTCCCTGGACCTGGATCCGTAACAAGGAAGCTTCGCATTCTGGCGAGATGCCTTGAGATCCAGATCCAGTTTGCCCCAACGACGAATCAGTTGAGCAAATACCTCCGGGTGAAGTTCCCACTCCCCCGGATGAAAAGTCTTGCAACTTAGGAAATCCGCCTCCCAGTTCTCTACGCCTGGGATGTAAATCGCTGACAGGTGGCAAGAGTGAGACTCTGCCCAGCGAATTATCTTCGAGACTTCCAACATCGCTAGGGAACTCCTGGTTCCCCCCTGATGATTGATGTAAGCCACAGTCGTGATATTGTCCGACTGAAATCTGATGAACCTCAGCTTTGCTAACTGAGGCCAAGCGAGAAGAGCATTGAATATTGCTCTTAATTCTAGAATGTTTATTGGGAGGAGTTTCTCCTCCTGAGTCCACGATCCCTGAGCCTTCAGGGAATTCCAGACTGCTCCCCAGCCTAGAAGGCTGGCATCCGTTGTTACAATTGTCCAATCTGGCCTGCGAAAGGTCATTCCTTTGGACAGATGAACCGTTGACAACCACCAGAGAAGCAAATCTCTGGTCTCCTGGTCCAGATTTAGCAAAGGGGACAGATCTGAGTAATCCCCGTTCCATTGACTGAGCATGCATAGTTGCAGCGGTCTGAGATGCAGGCGCGCAAATGGCACTATGTCCATTGCCGCGACCATTAAGCCGATTACCTCCATGCACTGAGCTACTGATGGGCTTGGAATGGAATGAAGGACACGGCAAGCATTGAGAATCTTTGATAACCTGGACTCCGTCAGGTAAATCTTCATCTCTACAGAATCTATAAGAGTCCCTAGAAAAGGAACCCTTGTGAGTGGTAACTCTTTTCCACGTTCACTTTCCACCCATGCGACCTCAGAAATGCTAGAACTATCTCTGTATGAGACTTTGCATTCTGAAAACTTGACGCTTGTATCAGAATGTCGTCTAGGTATGGAGCCACCGCTATGCCTCGTGGTCTTAGTACCGCCAGAAGTGAGCCCAGAACCTTCATAAAAATTCTCGGGGCCGTGGCTAACCCGAAGGGAAGAGCCACAAATTGGTAATGCCTGTCTAGAAAGGCAAACCTCAGGTACCGATAATGATCTTTGTGAATCGGTATATGAGGGTAAGCATCCTTTAAGTCCACCGTGGTCATATATTGACCCTTTTGGATCATGGGTAGGATGGTTCGAATGGTTTCCATCTTGAACGATGGTACCCTTAGGAATTTGTTTAGGATTTTTAAGTCCAAGATTGGTCTGTAGGTTCCCTCTTTTTTGGGAACCACAAATAGATTTGAGTAAAATCCTTGTCCCTGTTCCGATCGCGGAACTGAGTGGATCACCCCCATGAGTAAGAGGTCTTGTTCACATTGTAGAAATGCCTCTCTCTTTACTAGGTTCGTCGATAACCTCGAAAGATGGAACCTCCCTTGTGGAGGAGAGGATTTGAAATCCAGAAGGTATCCCTGAGATATAATCTTTAACGTCCAGGGATCCTGCACATCTCTTGCCCAAGCCTGGGCAAAGAGAGAAAGTCTGCCCCCCACTAAATCCGTCTCTGGATAGGGGGCCCTGACTTCATGCTGTCTTAGGGGCGGGAGTAGGCTTTCTGGCCTGCTTGCCCTTGTTCCATGACTGGTTGCCTTTCCAACCTTGTCTGTAACGAGCAGTAGTTTCTTCCTGTTTTGTAGCGGAGGAAGTCGATGCTGCTCCTGCCTTGAAGTTACGAAAGGCACGAAAATTAGACTGTTTGGCCTTTGGTTTGGCCCTGTCCTGAGGAAGGGCGTGGCCCTTACCTCCCGTAATGTCCGCAATAATTTCCTTCAAGCCGGGCCCGAATAAGGTCTGCCCTTTGAAAGGAATGTTAAGTAGTTTAGACTTGGAAGTTACATCCGCTGACCAGGATTTAAGCCAGAGCGCTCTGCGCGCCTGTACGGCGAATCCGGAATTTTTAGCCGTAAGTTTGGTTAGATGTACTACGGCATCTGAAACAAACGCATTAGCTTGTTTAAGGGTTCTAACTTTGCTCAAGGCCTCATCCAACGGCTCTGTGCGAATCGCCTCTTCCAGAGACTCAAACCAGAATGCCGCTGCAGCCGTGACAGGCGCAATGCAAGAGGCTGCAGTATAAAACCCTGTTGAACAAAAATTTTCTTAAGATAACCCTCTAATTTTTTATCCAATGGATCTGAGAAAGCACAGCTATCCTCCACCGGGATAGTGGTACGCTTGGCTAACGTAGAAACTGCTCCCTCCACCTTAGGGACCGTCTGCCATAAGTCTCGTGTGGTGGCGTCTATAGGGAACATTTTTCTAAATATCGGGGGAGGGGAAAAAGGCACACCGGGTCTATCCCACTCCTTACTTATAATTTCTGTAAGTCTTTTAGGTATAGGAAAAACTTCAGTACACACCGGTACCACATAGTATCTATCCAACCTACACAATTTCTCTGGAATTGCCACCGTGTCGCAATCATTCAGAGCCGCTAATACCTCCCCTAGTAACACACGGAGGTTCTCAAGCTTAAATTTAAAATTAGAAATTTCTGAATCCGGTCTCCCCGGATCAGAACCGTCACCGACAGAATGAAGCTCACTGTCCTCATGTTCTGCAAATTGTGACGCAGTATCAGACATGGCCCTCGTGTCATCAGCGCGCTCTGTCCTTAACCCAGAACTATCGCGTTTGCCCCTTAATTCGGGCATATTATATAATACTTCTTTCATAACATTAGTCATATCATGTAAAGTGATTTGTAAGGGCCTAGACGTACTAGGTGTCTCAATCCTACGCATCTCCCGAGCGGGAGACGCAGGTACTGACACGTGAGGAGAATTAGGCGGCATAACTTCCCCCTCGTTGTCTGGAGATAGCTTCTTTATCGGTACAGATTGACTTTTATTCAAAGCAATATCAATACAATTGGTACACATCGTTCTATTGGGCTCCACATTGGCTTTTGAACATGATGAACAAACAGTTTCCTCTGAATCAGACATGTTTAAAACAGACTCAGCAATGAAACTAACAAGCTTGGAAATCACTTTCAATAAGTTTACAAGCAATATAAAAAACACTGCAGCGCTTCAAAAATACAGATAAAATTAAACAATTCTTAACAAGAAGTGTATTATTAGCAGAGGATTGCACCCATTAGCAAAAGGATGATTAACCCCTCAATACCCAAAACGGATAAAACAGATATCAATTAAGATTTAACGCTTTTAATCACAGTCAGCACACTGTCACAGATCTGCTGTGACTGATTACCTCCCTCACAAATGAAATTTGCAGACCCCTGAGCTCTCTAGAGACGTCCTGGATCAAGGAGGAAGAAGCAGAAAGACTGTGCAATAATTTTAACTGCGCAACAAGGCGCTAAAACAAGGGCCCTCCCACTCCAATCACAACAGTGGGAGCCCTGATATAACGGTTTCCATGCAGAAAAGTATGTTAGCCATGTGGAAAAAAATCATGCCCAAAGCGATTTATCACCAAAGTACCTCACAAAAACGAATAACATGCCAGTAAACGTTTTTATTAAAAAACATGTTTCAATGTCATGCAAAGCTATCACTAAGCCTGCTACCAGTCGCTACCACTGCAGAGAAGGCTTAAGTATTATTTCAGTGTTAACATTATTTTCTCAGTCAAATTCTAGTCCCTAGAATATAACTCGACTGCGCATACATTTATCAGCCTGATACCAGTTGCTACTACTGCATTTAAGGCTGTACTTACATCATATGGTAACAGCAGTATTTTCTTAGTCAATTCCATTCCCAGAAAATAAAGTACTGCACATACCTCATTTGCGGAGGACCCCGCATGCTATTCCCAGTTTCTGAAGTTACCCCACTCATCAGAATGTCGAGAACAGCCAGTGGATCTTAGTTACGCCTGCTAAGATCATAGATAAAAAACGCAGGCAGTTCTTCTTCCAAATACTGCCTGAGATAGAAAAACAGCACACTCTGGTGCCATTTAAAATAACAAACTTTTGATTGAAGAATAGTTAAGTAAAAACTCCAGCTCCTCTCGCGACCTCCTTCTTTGTTGAGGGTTGCAAGAGAATGACTGGATATTGACGTGTGAGGGGAGGAGCTATATAGCAGCTCTGCTTGGGTGATCCTCTTGCAACTTCCTGTTGGGAAGGAGAATATATCCCATAAGTAATGGATGACCCGTGGACTGAACACACTTAACAAGAGAAAGAGCTGAATGCCCTTTTAAGGGCAATGCCCATACAAATGCCCATTTAGGGGCAATGGGTAGTTTAGTTTTTTTTATTTTGGGGGATTTGGTGGGTAGTAAAACTACTGTTTGAAGGGAGACTTAGTATTTTTTTAAGGAAAAGATCTGTTTAACTTAGGGCAATGCCCTACAAAAGGCCCTTTTAAGGGCTATTGGTAGTGTTTTCTTAGATTGGGGGGTGTTTTTATTTTGGGGGGCTTTTTTATTTTCATAGGGATTAGGTTTATTTTTTTATTTTGGATAATGTGGTTTATTATTTTCTGTAATGTTAGACTTTTTATTTTAATTGTAATGTAGTATTTTATTATTTTATGTAATTAAGGGGTTAATTTATGGGGTGTTAGATTAGGGGGCTTAGTCATTAAATTAGTTTTTTGCATTGGTGGTGGATGGCGGTTTAGTGATTAATAAATTGATTATTTAATTTGCAATGTTGGGGAATGGTGGATTAGGGGTTAATAGATTCATTAGGTAGTTTGCGATGTTGGGGTTGGCAGATTTAGGGGTTAATAATTTTATTAAGTAGTTATTTTTTCTTTTTTTCTTAATACTTTGTATGGGCGGTTAGGTTTTTTTTTAATACTTATTGCGTGCGGTTAGGTTTTTATTTTGTTAATAATAATTGCAGGCGGTTAGTATTTTTTTTTTTAACACTTATTGTGGGAGGTTAGGCTTTTTATTTTTTTAAATGCTCAGTTTGCCACCTGCAGTGGATTCTTTCCTCATCCTGCCATTTTCGGAATCCACCTGGATGCAGCTAACATTCTTTTGGCTGCCTCGGGCTTCCAATATTCTTTTGAGGATGCGTGCGCAACTGGCGACAGCGGCGGGCGCGTTACAAATGTGATTATAGTATAGATTGAACTTATTTTTTTCCAGAAAAAAATATTACACTTGTAAGACTCTGTATGACCAATAAAAGCTTTGACAACACTAATGTAAGGTCAACTAGTGTGAACATTGGAGTCATAAGACCAAGCTATATAATAAATCGCCAGAATGATTTGGCTCTTACTTTTCAATAAAACCAGACATAGAGATTCTGTAAAGAAAACAATTTTACAAGCCTAACAAATGCATTACCTTAAAGGGACAGAAAGGTAAACATTGAAATGTGAATGAGTGCATTTTTAAACATTTATTACTATTAGCAAAAAAGCTTCTTGTAAAATGTATTATGGTTTTCAGTGGCATAAGGGGATTGGAGAATTTAACCTATGAGGAGAGGCTAGCCAAACTGGGTCTGTTTTCTTTAGAAAAAAGGCGCTTAAGAGGTGACATAATTACTTTATATAAATATATTCAAGGCCCATATACAGAGATGGCAGAAGCCCTGTTTATTCCAAGAAAATTGTTTGTGACCAGAGGTCACAATTTAAGGTTGGAGGAAAGGAGATTTAATCTCCTGCAACAGAAACGTTTTTTCACTGTAAGAGCAATAACATTTTGGAACTCATTACCAAAGGAGGTAGTGAATGCCAATACCCTAGATACATTTAACAATTATTTGGATACATTTTTGTCTAGAAACAAAATTCATGGATATGATTTCTAGTAATAAATGGGTCACCTTTTAGTGGGATTATTTAAGCTTAACTGGAGCTTTTTGTATATATTTTAGATTTGTATAGGTTGAACTCGATGGACTTCGGTCTTTTTTCAACCTTATCTACTATGTTACTATGTTATGTATATGCACATATGCTGTGAGTGCCACATGCACCAGTATTCAAACTTCTCAGAGATTCAGCAGTGGCTTGTTTGACACAAATTTATTTATAACTTATAGCGGTAGATTTATCAAGCAGCGGATGCTCGCCGGAAACTTAAGTTAAGATGCGCAAGATACAATCGGGATGATTGACGGCCCCTGCTAGCGGCCGATTGGCCGCAAATGTGCCGGGGACAGCATTGCACAAGCATTTCACAAGAAATGCTTTTGCATTGATAAATACAGACAGCGTATGCTGTCAGCATTTAGCGATGTCGGGCGGACATGATTCGCTACAGTGAATCATGTCTGCCCCGCAATTGATAAATTGACCCCATAGACACTATACAAACCACTGCTAGCTCTGTGCGTTTGAATACTGGTTAACAGGCCCTCACAGCATATGTGCATATGCTGCTGAAAAACAGTATTAACGTTTACTAGAAGCATTTTTGCTTATGGAATTATGTTGCAAAAATGCTTCTATTCAAAACTGAAATGCACCCATGCACATTTTAATTTTGACCAGTCTATCCCTGTCTATAGTCTGATGGCTGCTGCTTAGCTTAATATTAATTGCTTAAGTATATATAGTAAAGAAAATATCTTTTTTACATTTTTCATTGTACAAAATAATTGAAAAATGTTACGAGACAATATCCATCTTTATATTCTTATAGATTTGTATTGGAAGATTGTGGTGCTTTTTCTACCTGATCAAGTTGTGGCATTCTTGGCTCAGGTGAGCCTAGGGTCAATTTGGCTTTTATATTATATTTGAAAGATAATTAAACAAATGCTTTAATACATAGCAAATTATAAGCAAATCAAATTTCAATCACTTATACATGGCAAATAATAAGGAAAAATGAGAATTAAAATAAATAAACAGATTAAGAGAATCGAGTAAAGCAAAGAAACATTAATTTTATGGCCAGGTGGTAGGAGCGATTAACTATATTACTAGTGAACTACTTCGTTAAATACCAAGCTGATGCAAAAAAAAAAAAAGCCATAACCTTTTTGTTAAAGCACCATTAACAAATTGGAGCATGTTTTTTTATTACTATCGACCCTGACACCTTTTGCTGCTCTCAAGGGGAAACTGCAGCCGACTTTGGGCTAGATTACGAGTGGTGTGCTAACTTTTGCACATGACCAAAAAGGGGTTTATCGCGGCTCTTTGCACATGATGGAATTAGCACACGTATTACAGGTTGAAAGTAAACACATTCACTTGAGCACAATTTAATTTAATGTGCGTTGGTGTAACGTGACTTCAGAGCTCTGGTTAATTGTTGCGCAAGACACAAGTCCCACAAAATGCCTCAAAATTACAATTAAAAGTACAGTTACACTCATAATAACACTGTCTAATAAAAATTATTTAAAGGGACAGTCTAGTCAAAAATAAACTTTCATGATTTAGATAGGGCATGTCATTTTAAATCAAAAAAGTTGAGGAGCTCGGGTAAATGCGTAAAAAATATTTTAAGGAAACATGGATAAAAAAAACATCATAAAATCACACTTGCAAGTGAGGAAAATGGCTTGACGTGTTTCGGCTTACGCCCTCATCAGAAGCCTAGTATTCTATTTCATACCTGCATATTTTTAAATGCGTTCAGTTGCTCTGATTGGTGTATAGGATAATCACTTAACAGTATGATGCTAGAATTTGCTTAACCCTTTCTGTACCTTCACCTCCTCATCATAGCTATAGTTACTTAATAAATGTACTTCCAAAATATCTATTCTTGGTCACACTGATTTATAACTTTATCTACTTAATAAAGGTCATTAGCTAAACATAAACACAATGCAATCTAAGCAATATGAAGACATGATTCCTGTGGATACCATTAATATTGTCAAATTACTTTTTGAACCTATATAAATTGTATTGATGGTTTGTTTTTTGCTTCCCATCTGTAAAATAAACAAATATGCTAGTGACATATACTAATTATTGACATACGTTCATAATATCTGCCTCAGTATTGAAACCTAACGGTAACTTAGTTTGTAGTGTAAATATCCAGAACACTTCCTTTCTTGACAGGAGGGTATTAATATTGCCTCCCCACAATGGTGCCCTGATTTTGTCTATCACAATCCATTTAAATAATGCCACCTGACAATCATGTTTGTCTATAAAATGTGCTGCCAAAGCTGAGCAAGGTGTAGAGGTGGCAATATCCTTTAAATGTTCTCTGATGCAAACACTTACCTCCCTGGTGGTCATACCAGCATACTGCCTTTTACATTCCATACAATTAATCAAATAAATTACATAGCTTGTTCTGCAATTAGTACAGCTGGAAATATCATACACTTTTTGTGCAATCTGTGATTAAAACTGTTTTGACACCAATGTGTGACTGCAAGCTTTACAGTTAGTTTTGCTCTAAAAGTCTTAGTAGGTGCTTGGTATCTCCGTAAATAACTAGGTAACAACTTGAAGAGCGGTTGTAGAAAAGAATCGACCCATGTTGAAAGTGTTTCAAATAGAGACCCAATTCCTGAGACTATGGGTCTCCCTTTGACATTATCCAGAGACTTGTGTACCTTGGGCAAATGGTGGAAGATAGGTGTTACCATATCTAACACAAATAAAAAATCAAAAGTAGCCTCATTAATGAAGCCCATCTCCCTACCATCGTCCAATATATGGTACACAAGCCTCTGGAATTCCTGAGTTGGATTGGCTGTCAACTGACAATAAACTTCCGTATCCCTGAGTTGTCTGAGTGCTTCTTTAATATACTTTTCTTTCAGCATTACCACTATGTTTCCTCCCTTGTCAGCCTGTTTGTAAACCAGGTGTTCTCTGGCACATAATGACTTGAGAGAAAAGATAAGGTTATTCTGATAGTCTTGGGTAGGTAAAAGGCAGTGTAAATGTCTCAGCTCCTCCTCCACTCATTTATGAAAAGTTTCTAGGACTCCACCCCTAACTTTTGTAGGATAGAAAATCGAGGGAGGCTTAAAACCAACACTGCCCTTTACCAAACCAAAGCTATTTATGTATGTCTCCATTTCTAATTCTAGAAGGGACATGTAATCCTTAGCATCATAAAAAGCAACATCAAATTTTATGCCTAAACACAAGGGAGAGAGATATTAGTTTCTTCAGCTTGCACCTCTGGTTGATTTTCTCACAAAGCAATTTAGATCTATGGTGGTTTCAAATCAATTAAAATTATGACTTGGAACAAAGTCCAGTCTTAAATTCAAAACCTCAGTTTCTGCTGTGGTAAAAAACTAATTTGTTTAATTATTGTAAGATTTTGTATTTGTTTTCAGGCCGTATTGTTTGGGTGCTTGTGCGTTTCCCACTTCTTTTCCTTTTCCTTTTCCTATACATATTCCTTATTTTTTTATATTCTGCTGAAGAACCTGATTCCCTTGTTCATCAAAATTATCTGGTGCGATATTATGTCTAAACATGCCTGGGATTTTTTTCCTAACTTCTGCATCTTCAACTACCTCTTTTGACTGATGTTCAACATTGGTCTCAAGCACTAATGCATTTGCAGATGCTGACAATTTGCTTATTGTTTCCTGTGTCTTACTAGTACCTGCTGACTGCCCTATTTCCAAATTCTCTATGGGCATTTGCAAGTCTTCAGGTGCCTGATTGAGCATGGTAGAGGCTCTTGCTTCTTCATCTGTAGAGGAGAAATCTGTATCAGAAAGGGAAAAGGAAACGTTTACTACCAGTTTTCTCTCCTTTTTTCTATTAAGTGCTTTGCCTTATTTCTCTTATTTTGGTTGTTAGTCCATATGTACACACTGTTATTTTTTTATTTTTTTAAATTTGTCTTTATTGAAGTATTGTTAACGACAACAAGGATTTACATTACATGATGATATGGACATAAAACATGAGTTACAACTGACAATAGTTTTATGAACAATCTAATACAGTAAAACAAACACTAGATAAACAATCATTGTCGTCTTGATAAGCATAAGAAAAGGGGGTTCAGGAATATACATCCAAATAATCTTTCACTAACTTTGTTCCCTGAGGCAAATTGAGGGGTCGAACGACCGGATTTCAGGCAAGAGAGTTCAAAGTGTATTAAACCAGATTGACTTCATCATTTCGTGGGTCTCTAATCTATGTGTTTTTAGGTAATGGTATCTCTCTAGACACATGAGGTCAGACACCCTCATTCTCCACTCTTCTATTGAGGGAATTGTTTTGGTTTTCCAGTACTTAGGGATAAGTTTTTTTCGCAGCCGTAAGCATTATCAACAGCAAAGGCTGTTTGCCAAGGTCAACCAATTTGGGTAAGGAGAGAAATAAAATAGCCTTCGGGTCGGGGGTTATCCGAATTGAAATAATTTCAGAGATAGCTGAGAAAATATCTGTCCAATATTTGTCCAACATGGGGCACGTCCACCATATATGGAGTAAAGAGCCCTCCTCCCCACAGCCCCTCCAACATGTGCTATTTAGTGAAGGGAAGAACTTATGTAAACGTGAGGGGGTTAGGTACCACCTGCAAGAGAGTTTTAGGTGGATTTCCTGTATTACTAATGAGACAGATGATTGTTTGGTCAGTTCGAAAGCTTTCAACCAAATCTCCTCATCCAGGTCACAGCCGAGTTCTCTGCTCCAAGAGTGTGCATATGAAGGGAGGCTTGAAGTGTTTGGGCTATTTACAATTTAGTAGAGTTTTGAGATGAGATGAGCTGGGGGTGTTGATAGTATACATAACTTTTCAAATGTTGAGGTTTCTCTACCCAGATCTTTTTTATGTTTATTATAAGAGATAAAGTGCAGTAACTGGTGATAGTGAAGCCATGAGGAGAAAATCTCCCCATGAGTTTCCTTCAGGGTGGTTTGAGTTTTAAACTTACCATTTTCAGTAGCATATTGTATGGAACCTGTGTTAAGTCTATAGGGTTGCTTTAATGTGAGGCCCAGATGATGATAGGGAAGGTCTACATTCTCTATAAGTGGGACAAGCGGGGCATGTTTGGAGGATATGTGCATTGTAGAGACTAGAATTTTGTCCCAATCTGAAAGAATGCCTGCCGTGAGATGATAGGAGTGTACTGTTTTGGGTCTTTTTAGAGGTAGGGTCCATGCCATTGTTGCTACATTATTTAATCTAAAAATTTGGCTGTCAATTTGTATCCAAGCTTTATCATCTGTGTTGTGGGCCCATTCAACTATATGTTGTAAAGTTATTGCATGTTTGTATGCTTTCAAATTTGGAACTCCCAGTCCCCCATTGTCCCTGGAAAGAAACATAGTTTTTTTGGAATTCTAGGCCTGGAACCAGCCCAGATGTATTGTTCAAAGACTTTCTGTAAGTGGGTTATGTAATCCTCGGGGAGTAAGATAGGAAGTGTCTGAAGTAGGTATAGAAATCTTGGAAGGACATTCATCTTTAATACTCCAATTCTCCCGAGCCATGATATCTGCTTGTTTTTCCATATAGATAGATCTCTTATTATTTCATTTTTTAGGGTAGTGTAATTAAATTTGAATAGATCCTGTGCGGACGGGGTCAAAAATATCCCTAAATATTTGAGTTTTTTCTGGGCAATAGGGATATTGTATTTATCTTTTAAATATTGTATAACCCTCGGATTGGCATTCAGTATCTCTAATTTAGTGATATTTAATTGGAAGTTTGAGATTCTACCATAGCGATCTAGCTCAGCCAGAAGTTCTGGTACAGATGTCTCAGCTTCTGTAAATGTAAACAGAGCATCATCGGCATATAGAGCCTGTTTATGCTCAACCTTACCTACCACAATCCCCCTAATTCCGGAGTTGTTTCTGACTTTATGTGCTAGCACCTCCATTGCAATGGCAAAAAGTAGAGGGGATAGAAGACAACCCTGTCTGGTGCCGTTATAAATATTGAAGGGATCAGATAGAGTACCATTGACTCTTATTCGAGCATTTGGAAAGGAATACAGGGCCAGGGACATATTCAAAAAGGGAACTGGAATTCCCATTTCTTCCATTGCTCATTGCAAGAAAGGCCAACCAACTCTATCAAAAGCCTTTTCTGCGTCGGTTGCGAAAAGGACCAAAGGGGTATTTGTGACTTTAGCATGATTTATTAACTGTAGAATTTTGATGGTGTTATCTCGGGCTTCCCGTCCAGGAACAAAGTCCACCTGATCTTTAGAAATAAGGCTTGGTAAGTATTTATTTAATCCTTTGGCGAGGATCTTAGCCAATAGTTTCATATCGGTGTTTATAAGTGAAATTGATCTAAAGTTCTCTGGACATGTGGCTGACTTGCCAGGTTTAGGGATAACTGTAATATGGGCTTCTAAAAGTGTTCTGGACAGTGTGGAGTTATCCCTTAAGTTATTAAAGAGCTTAAGAAGATGAGGGGGAAAGAGTATTTTTAAATGTTTTATAGTATCTGGAGGAGAATCCGTCTGGTCCAGGGCTTTTACCAGAGGGAGTGTCTTTAATGGCCCGGTGTAGCTCCTCTAGTGAAATAGGAGATTCCAAATATGTCCTTGCATCATCATTTAGGGAAGGGAGTTTAAGGTTATGAAAGTAGTTGTCTGTATTAGTCGTTAGGTCAGTTGTGTCATCATGTGGGTGGGACAATGTGTCAGGTCTGTTAATGCCGTATAGTGAGCTATAATAGTCCCGAAAAGTGGAAGTTATAACTTTACTGTCATGAATGAATTGTCCTTCCTTTGTTTTTTAGGGAGTGAGTGTACGCTGATAGTTGCTTTCTGCAAAGGTTTCTTGCCAAAATGTTCCCAGGTTTGTTACCTCCCTCATAGTAATACTGCTTAAGATATAAGGCATTGCGCTGATGTACCTCAACTAAAAAGTGTTTGAGATCTCTTCTCGCTTTTGTAAGTGCTTGTTTCAGGGTGTCGTTATTTGGGTTCTGTTTATGATCTTTTTCAAGGGAGTTAATTTTGGATAGTAGGCTGGTGTGTAATTCCCTAGATTGTTTGGAAATTTTTGCTCTATGCTTGATAAATAGCCCTCGTATCACAGATTTGTGAGCTTCCCATTCTACTAGAGATGACGAAGCGGTGTTTGCATTTACTGAGAAGTACTGTGTTAATTTTTTCCCACATCTTCTAGAATTAATGGATTTTCAAGCAGTGTGTCATCTAGTTTCCATGTCCTAGACGTGATTGGGAGATCTGGCCATGTGACTGAGCATGTGATTGGGGCGTGGTCTAACCATGTTATGTTTCCTAGTCTACATTGGTTGATAAGGGTGAGTCCATTAGAGTCTGTGAATATATAGTCTATCCGCGTGTAACAGTTATGGGGGGGGGAGTAAAAGGTGTAATCCTTCGCAGTAGGGTGCAGTGTTCTCCAAACATCATGGAGTGAAAGATTAATCAGGGAATTTTTCACTGATCTGACTACGGATTTGGGCACACTGGAGGAACCTCTAGAGGCGTCTACCATCGGGTCAAATGAGACATTAAAATCACCTGCCAGGAGTACCACACTTTTGGCATGATCTAATAATAAATTTGAGATTTTTTTAAAGAAACTATTCTGATTTTGATTAGGGGCGTAGATGTTTAATAATGTGATTTGCTGATCAAAAAGAGAACCTATCATAAGGACATATCGACCATCTGGATCTCTGATACGTTGTACCACTTGGAGAGTGGCGAAGCAAGTTATGGGATAATGTAAAGGAGACCAACGAGGCTCCTTACCTTTTTGAAAGTGCGTCTCTTGTATCATTAGGATTTGGCTATTAATTTTATTAAATTCTCTGAGCACTATAGATCTTTTGCCAGGACTGTTAAGCCCCTTTACATTTATCGAAGTCAACTGAAAGGAATGGTCTTGAAACCTACTGAGTCTAGGAGGCATTTTCTCGGTTATGTGGGAGGGAGGAATAAAAAAGGAGAGAGTAAAGGTAAAGGACAGATGGAAAGGAGAGAGAGAGCTTGATGGGCAGTCATGAAAGAAAGTTGAAAAAGCTTTTGCTTTTGCTTAAAATCAGCAAACTTAGGTAAAACGTCTGTTTGTGATAGGATATCTCAAGATAGTTACCTAATAAGGAATAACAGTGAGGGGAAGTATCCCTATTACCGGCTTAGTGAAGTATAACTGTAGGAAGCTTTCATTTTTCAAGGACATGAAGGAGGGAAGGGTATGGAAGGGAGCAGGAAAGGGGAGAGTAGGGATCCTTTACTGGGAAAAGGAAAGGAGCAGTGTGAAAGAGGTGCTGAGAGATTGCTTTAAAACTTTAGTGTGTAGGGGATTACTTGCAAATAAGGTATGGAGTTTAAAGGAGAAAAAAAAACGGAGGGTCAACAAGAAAATGCTCTGAAGTTAAAGCTGTGCTGAATGTAGTGTAGGTTGGTCTCTAGGTGTTATCGCTGAAGGTAGTGAGCATAGTGAGCAGTACATCATTGAGAACAATTTTGATTCTATACTTGTAGACTGCTGGTTTAGTAGTATTTGAAGTGAATAATAAGGGAAGCATTAGTAAATATAGGTAATATGAACCTAAGTCCCCTGGAACTTTCTCATCTAATAGAGATATTCGGGGGGTGTCTAAATTAGTAATAAACATATTAACCACAATGAGTAACATTACTAACATTAACAGGATAACAGAGAACTAAACATTAAACTTATAGTAGTCTCATTTGGTCAGGAGAGGAGCTTGTTGTTGTGTTGGGGTAAACACCCCGACTCCATCTCAATAGTGAGAGTCCTCATCAGAAAGCAAAACAATACAATATATCAATGAGTGCATTTGTTTAAAGAAATAGTATTTAAACTAAACATTAGTGACTGTAAGAAAAGGATACAGCGATGGTAAATCCAGATTCCCTTGATAAATGAAGGCAGGGAATCTGTGCAGGAGGTCCAAACAGGATTTAAGTTCAATATTCATTCCAGTGGAATATTATTACAATTTTTCATCCACTAGGTATACTGTTGAGCCTGCATTAACTAGCAAAGGAGAGCAAGTAGAAAGCAGTAGGTAATAATCTCAGGTTACTCTGACGTTGTCACTTGTTCCCTCCATGATGTCCAAGCCATCTCCAGGTCTAAGCAGAGGGGTGTTGTTGTCCGAGTCACATGGCAGAGAGAGTTCTTTGTAAAAGAGATTGGGGTCAGAATCTGGTCTAAAGATGGCCGTTTTATTATTATATGTGGCTATTAGGGATACTGGGAAGCCCCATCTTTAGTGTACCTTGTGATTTTTCAAGGTGGAAGTGATGTGGGATAGCTCCCTCCTTTTTGCAAGGTTATTGGAGATAAGTCCGAAAACAGCTGTATTTCCTCACCTACGTGCATAATGGGGTTCTTTTCCCTAGCAAAGCAAAGAAGTTCCTCTTTGTCTTTATACCTGAGAAACAACAATTCTATATCTCGGAGGCGCTTTGGGGGAGGGCCTTGGTCTTATGGCTCTATGAGCCCTCTCTATTTGGATATCTTCTGCTGATGGATTGTTTTTTATTATCCTAAAAAGGGCCTGAAGGTATCCTTCTATTGCTGGGGGCAAGACAGACTCAGAAACTCCCCTTATTCTAAGGTTATTCCGACGGCATCGGTTCTCCAAGTCCGCTAGTTTTTCAGACAAAGCCTGAATCTTGCTGTCCTGTTCTAGAATGCTCGAGGAGTTGGAGTGAATCTCTGTGTGTAGGGCGTCTTGGTTTGTCTCCAGAGAGACCACTCTTTTATCAATGGCGGCAAGATCTTTTCTCAGGTCTCCAAAGAGGGTTCTCATTTTGTGTAGTACAACTTTAATATCATCTTTAGATGACAGGTGTGTGATATCATTTTTAGTAACATATGAGCTGTTCTCAGGGTCCCCCAGTCGTGTAGAAGATGACATTTTTGGTTGTGCGTCTGATATGATTTCTGTGCACGTTGGGATCTGTTGTTCACGGGGCTATTGACTTAAAGTCTTTGAGGATGAGGTCTTATCTCCTTTATTCTGCCTTTTGCAAGGCATTACCTATTAACTATGTAAGAATATGACAAAGCAGGATTAAGAGGTTACTGCTGAAATATATTTAAAAATCCCCTCTTTTTTTTTTTTTTTTTTTACCTCTGCAGCATACAGAAGTGTTTGCTATCCTTGTACACTGTGCCTAAATCCTTTTTATAGTTGCTTCAAAGCATATTTTATTTTATTTTATTGTAAAGGGCCGCTGAATAGCCTAAGGGAAAAGTCTCTGCCCTGCTTATTACAGCTTATTCAATCTCGCTGTGTATCATAAGGGCCTTGATAGTGCCGTAGTGTGAATTTATGATATAGGAAAGACAGCGTTTTAATTCCCCCCTTGTGTGCCTGTGTGTCAGTCTCCTGTGTATGGGCTATTTCAGCTTAGGAGGGTGAATCGTGCTTCAAAACTACTACCTCACTAGGAGCGGGTCTCGGGAGCAGCAGCGTGCACGGGAGCAGAGAATCTGTTACTTTCCGGTTGTGAACAGCTGTCCTCCGTAGCGAGGGATAAGTCTGACAGGCTTCACTTCCGTCGCAGATCCAGGCCTCAATGAGGTCTCCGTTAATTGCAGGTATATCACGTTCCAGCCAAACTTCAGGTGTGATCAGAGGGTTGCAATTAATATGCTGGTAGTAAGAGGAAAGGGGATCAGGGTTTCATATCCTCGGTATGTGCTAAAAGCCGGTTTAGGAGATGGGAGACCTTCTATCTGGCAGCCATCTTCCAGCGTGGCTAGACTCCGCCCCAGTCCACACTGTTATTTTTATAGTCCAGTTGGTCCCAGTCAAACTTCCTGAATTTTAGTGTATCAATGTCCCGTTTTATGTCAGTAACAGTAGACTCTTAGCCCCCTTGGGATCATGTTTAGTGAGATATGTTTCTATGGTTAATAACCCACCATTAATACCCCAAGTAAGTAAGAAATAAAGAAGGATGAGAACAGCTCTTCAAATATGCAATTCTTCTGCAGACAAACATATGTAACAGTCTATTTAGTTGTTCCCGGGACTTACCCCAAATGAGCTCTGCCGCCCCTGTAGTTGCGACTTGGCTGTGTAATCTTTACCATATAGAAGCTCTGGATATGCCGAAGGACCTCCGTGGTCAAACCGAAACTTTGTCGGTGGGCTGATAGCTCCAAGTAAACGGCACTCACATGAAACTCCGGCAGCGCTTCTAGCTTGCCATACGGACATTCAGCGTCGAACGTGACGTCACAGGGTTCGCCGGTCGGGGGGCGGTGCTCTCTGTCTTCACCCGGGTTTACAACTGGATACAGATGAACAGGGGCTAAAGCGGATACCAAGCTGGTGTAGATACGTACAATCACAAAGAAGGCAGGATCCAGCTTTTGTATATAATAAAATCCAAATTTTATTCAGTATAATTTAAAACGCCAAACAGGCTATAGAAACAGCACAAACAAAGTAGGTGTGTGAGCGTGACACCAGGGCTTACATGATTACGGCTGCTGGCCGAAACATGTAAGCCCTGGTGTCACGCTCACACACCTACTTTGTTTGTGCTGTTTCTATAGCCTGTTTGGCGTTTTAAATTATACTGAATAAAATTTGGATTTTATTATATACAAAAGCTGGATCCTGCCTTCTTTGTGATTGTAATAACCCACCATACCTTATATTCTTTTATTAATAAAGATTCCATTTTTGGAAGACATCAGAGACTTTAAATAACTTTCCAATTTACTTGTATCATCAATTTTGTTTTGTTCTTTTGGTATTCTTAGTTAAAAGCTAAACATAGGTAGTCTCATATGCTAAGTTCTTAGCCTTTGAAGGCCGCCTCTTCTCTGAATTCATTTTGACAGTTTTTCACAACTAGAGGGTGTTAGTTCATGTGTGCTATATAGATAACAATGCTAATGCATGTGGAGTTACCTAGGAGTCAGTACTGATTGGCTAAAATACAATTCTGTCAAAAATATTGAGATAAGGTTGAAGTCTTCAGAGGCTCAGATACAGGGTAATCACAGATGTAAAACGTGTATTAATATAACTGTGTTGGTTGTGCAAAACTGGGGAATGGGTAATAAAGAGATTATCTATCTTATTAAACAATAACAATTCTGGTGTAGACTGTCCCTTTAAAAAAATTGCAATAAAAACTTATATATATGAGCCCTTATAAGTTTTTATTGCAAATATAATCTAAGTTTTTTTTATTGCAAATATATTTTTTATATATATAGGGGTTAACAGTTTTATTTAGTGTTGGCGATGTGGGGGATGGCGGATTAGGGCTTATGGTAGGGTGTTTCTTTCACTTTTTTGTTGTTTTTGCAATTAGGGTGTTAGTTTCTCCCCCCCCCCCCCTTTTTATCTCCTTTGATTTCAATGGGTGAACACATGCATGCACACGTGAAAACTCCACTAGCGATTTTTGCGCTTCTCAAAATAATGTTTTTTCCAACTTGTAATATGAGCGGATCCCAAGTGCAAAAAAATGCAAAAAGCATTTCACTAGCGGTGTTTTCGTTAGCAGAAAATTTAGAATTACTGCGGTAATCTCACCCTAACTCAGATTAAACATGATTCTGCTTGCACGCGACTAGGTTGTTTTTCCACTCCATTGAAGTCAATGGGGGAATGCGTTAACGTGGTCTTGATAAGTTTGTATTTTTGCACACGTCAGATTAGTGCTTGTGAAAAAATGTTTTACTTCCAACTTGTAATATGCGCGCTACCTCACTCGCACATTGCCGATCAGCGGATCATGTCCGACAGACATCGCTGAATGCGGAGAGCAATACGCTCTCCATATTCAGCATTGCACCAGCAGCTCTTGTCTGCTGCTGATGCAACGCCGCCCCCTGCAGATTTGTGGCCAATCGGCCGCTAGCAGTGGGTGTCAATAAATACGATTGTATTCGATCGGGTTGATTTTCCGCAATGTCTGTCTGCCTCCTCAGAGCAGGCGGACAGGTTATGGAGCAGCGGTCTTTAGAGCGCTGCTTTATAACTGGTGTTTCTGGCGAGTCTGAAGGCTCGCCAGAAACACGGCCCTTCAAGCTCCATACGATGCTTGATAAATGGGCTAGTGGAGTTAACGCGTGAGCAGGAGCACAAAGTAATGCACCACTCGTAATCTAACCCCTAATAATCAGCGCTAGCCAAACAAACCAAATGCGTAATTTTATAGAGAATTAAAACATTTTTAAATTTTACTATAAAAAATGGACTCCTTGTGCAGTCTGTTAGGATACAAATGCTATAAAGACAATAAACACTTTGGGCTTCATTTATTAAGCAGCGGATGCTGCTTCGGAGGCCCATCATTTCAGGCTTGCCTAAAACGAAAGTCAATAAGCAGTGGTTGTAAGACCGCTGCACCTTAACTTCTCCAACACCTAAAAGGTGTCGGACTGAATTCATCCCAATACAATACGATCGGGATGATTGACAGCCCTGTTAGTGGCCGTCATTGCACAAGCATTTCTTGTGAATCAATGATATGCGCTGTCTGCATTTAGTAATGACCACTCGACACTTGTTAAATCAAGCCCTTTGCGTTAATGAGAATAATCAGCAAAACACTATACAATATCAATTTAAGTTAAACTGTTTATTGATTATTTCTGAACAAGTAAATAAAGATGTCAATTTTTTTGTACGTTTGTGTGATATTAGGCATCATTTGAAATTAAACATATTGGGATATGCCAGACAAACCTGCAATAATCAGGTACCTGCTTTTCAAATTCTTACATAACGGGAAAAATAGCATGCATATGTAGTGAGATTTCCAGATATGGTTCTGTTGTGGGAAAACAATATGGCCTTGCTGTTTTTCACAGTTAAGCAGCCATATTGCTATCAGCCTTGTTGGCTCTGTATGTAGCAGGGTTAGGTATAAAATGCAGTCCTTATGCACTACATTGGGTTATGTGCAGTGTTCTAAGCAGTGAAGGAGGTGAGTTTCAATCTTCAGGTTGCTCATGTGCAGCTCTGTAATTAGTCTGGAAGGTGATGAGTAATTTGCAAAGCTATTACTCTTTATAACCAGCTATGGTTGGCACTCTTTAAGTTTATAGGTAGTCATCTAAGACAGGAAAAATCAGAGCCTTGTGAAATGAGCTGATCATTTTCATTTCATTTTAATTTCCTTAACTTAGGCAGCTCAGTCATGTGTCTTATACCTAGACTATCCATTAGCTAAAGAAGATCTCTGGCTTCCATTCACAACAAATGATCAGTGTGAAAACTGTTTGAGTTGCAGTAACAGTAAGAAATTTATGTATATGTGTAATGGAAAACAAATAGACCTCTGTGTAGCAGTTTTCTAAAGTAAAAATATATTTATTTCATTATTTATTTGTTTGTATGTTTCTTTGAAGGCAGTGGAAAAAGTGTCTGAGTTTATTCTTATGTTAATTATTTGTAAAAGGAAGAAAATAAATGTGTTACCACTGGTCCATAATTCTAAAATACATAACAGAAAATCTAAACAATCTAAACTATACAACTACTCATTTTAAACCATATATGTAGCTAAAGCACATAGCATATTATGCAGCAAATATGTACCCATTTGACTACTTAGCAAATGTATTATGTCAAAATTAGAGAAATGCAAATGATCAATTCAAATAATAATAACCACTGGCCTGAAGCTTGTTTATGTCACTTCCTATTTCAACTAGGGTGGGAAATTCAGATACAGGAAGACAGCCCATTTTAGTTGCTAGCAGTGGGTCTTTGAATTTATCATGCTGCATATGTGAGTACTTAGTTATAATTATAGGAGTTTTAGGGCTGGTATGGAGACAGCTAGCATAATGCCTTTGTGTTTGTTTTAGCCTCAATGCTACATTTTAATATGGTTTGGAAAATTATATTTTCATGGGGATTTATGGGAAGTGTAGTCTTTCTAACACAGGACCTCACACACTGAATATTAGGGATGTGCATTCACCAATTTCATTAGCTGCCGAATTAGCTGTGCAAATCCAGATCTTAGTGTGTTGCACGTTCATAAGAAGAAATTCGGCTCTCTCTTTTCTCTCACATTCAGCAGCTAACAAATCTGTCTCCAAAGAAATATTCTAAAGAGTCCTGCCTGCAGTGTTCATTGTCAGACTATGTACAGCTACAGCAAGACACAGATAAGTGCTGAATGACAATGCAGGGAAGGAATCCACTAATAAGATATTAGACATATGGACATATGTAGAATTTGCAAATGGAGCAGTAGACTGCTATTTCACTATGTTTATAGTATGGTATACTTGAACCAAAGTGTAGAGAAAACCCTGGAGGGAAAGGATTGTCCGGAGGGGTTGGTGACCACATTAAAGGCCATGAAGTAGTAAGTTGTGAGGAATAAGTTAAGGGGGAGGTGTCAGGTGAGGTGTTAAGTAAGGGTGGATAGCGGAAGCTGTCAGTTATTTTAAAAAAGTGGGAAGAGAAGCTAACAGGGCGAGCAGAGTGTGTGCAGCAGGCAGAGCTTACCTCTTTGCTGGAGAAGGTGAAGGGGCTGACCTGGATGCGGAAGCAGCTGTTGGAGCAGGCGGAGAATTGCGGCAGAGCTGAAGGAGGCACGGCAGTGGGGCTTCCAGAGCTGGAGGAAATGCTGGGTCGGCCTTTACTGCGATTGCGGCCACCAGAGAGGCTTAGCCCTAAAATCCAGACCAGACAAAGCTCTAGGAGCATGCAGGGTAAGGCGGCCATGACAGGGATTTCCAGAAAGTCTGACAGGAGGAAGAGGTGCGCCACCAGGCCAGCAGGGTTCACTTGTGGGATCAGATGAGGTCATAAGCAGGTGCCACAGAAGCTGGAAGACCAGGCGGTGACGTCGGTGCTGGGTCAGCGCCGGCTGGGAGCAGCAGAGTTCGGGGAGCATCAAGGAGGATTGGAGGTCCGGAGACAGCAGAATCAGGGGTTTTACGGGAAGGAGTGGTGAGCAGGAGGGCCTTGGTGCTCAGGGCCTAAGGGGGCATACGTCTGATGGGGGGGGGACATGGTGGCTTAGGCCAGAGGCCAGGGGGCAGTAGAGGATTCAAGGGAGGGGTTTGAGGGGTGCTGGTATAGAGGATGAAGGATAGGGGGCATTAGCTGTGAGCAGGACATCTGGGGCAGAGGGGATCAGAAAAGTGAAAATAAAGGGAGTGAGAGGGATTTGGTTGGGCAGCCTGGTAGGAGGCCACCTGGGATCAGGAGGCAAGCATAGATGCCATTGGAGGCAAGGTTAGGAAGAGCGGAGGAGATTTCATGAAACACAGGATCAGGGACTCTTGACACAGAGGTTCCTATGGACGTGACAGAGACAGGACAGCCTGCAGGTGAGGTAGCTGCTGGTACCCAGGGGATTGGGAGTAGCCTTGGTGCAGAAGGGAGGGGTGTGCATGGTGTGGTTTTGAAAGGTTTAAAGGAGCTGGTCATGCAGTTGGAGGGGCTGGAAAAAGGGGGGATTTTGGCACCATGAAATGTTCGGGAACCTGCTAGGGCATGGGAGGTGCCTAGTGCGGATCGAGCAGAGATAGTGAGCGTTCCCATTGGGGCGTTCTCAGCTGGGGTTCAGGTGCTGGGGATGAGTGAGCCATTGTTGGTGGCCTCGACAGTCTAAGTATTGAAGGTAGTGAATCAGGCGTTGAGGAGGCCGTGCTTGGTGGGGACATTGGGTATTCACCTTAGTAAGGAAGTGAAGGAAAAAATATGGAAGAGGGAGTTTTGTGGAGTTGTTTTCATTACTGCCGCAGGATCATTTCAATGAGGTGAAAGAGGACCCAAAACTGGAACAAGGGAAGAAGGAGGAGAAAGATGCTGAAAACATTTGCTAATTGGTCCAAGGCCTTTTGTTTATTGGCCAGCATGATTGGAAAGAAGTTTCCGGAGCAGTGTTCAGCTCTCTTCTGCTATTTGGACAAAATTTCTGGAGCCTATTGGACCTATGGGGGATTGGCATGGTGGTGGTGCAATGAGCAGTTTCGGCACAGGATGGCAGTGCGACCGGAGATGAGCGACCGGAGATGAAGTGGGACAATCAAGAGATAGGTGTGTGACTGGAACTGATGAACCCGCTAAGAGTGCAGTCCTTTTGTGGCACAGGTTAAGGGAGCAGTGGAAGTCCAACAGTTGGGTTAATACTGGTGGCAATTCAGAAGGGATTATGCTTCCAGTTTAATGAGGGATCTTGCAGGTTTGAAACAGCGTGTAAGTACAATCAAAAGTGTTCTGGGTGGGGGGGCATTCGGGGGCAAAATGCTTTAAGCGGAACAAGGGAAGTGGAAAAAGTGGGGAGGCTGCTGCTGAGGGCTCAGACCCTGGTGAGGATAGGAGAGATGCTACCAAGGCTAAAGCGGTATGCTAGGAGGTGGGGGAAGGTAGAGGATGCAGAGTTTCTGCTCTCTGGGTTCAGTTCAGCTTTCGTTTTCCTTTTTTCTAAATTGGGGTGGGGAGTGGGAATTTCAGGTGGAATTTCCACAGGTGGTTAAAATAAAATTGGAGAAAGAAGTAAAATTGGGGAGAATTATACGGGAGTCACCGTGATATTACTATCACTGGGCTCCTATAGGAGGCGCATAAATATAAAGTGGATACTAATACATAAAATGTAGACAAAATGAAATATATAATAAAAAATATAAAACATAAAAAGTATACAAATCAATGGTGTATGTAACCCAATCTGGAAAGTCCAGCGAGTCTCTTCAAATGTCCATCAAAACTTGAACAGGCTGCTCTCTGTCTTCACCCAACTGGATGATGTATTCTATGATGCAAAACAAAAACAAAAACAGAGGCGCCACATGTGTGGATCAATAAAACCAGAAATCCAGTAAAGGAGTAGAATAAGGATACTCACAAACGGAGCGGCACTCTCTTGTGCCAGTAGAGGCGGGCTGGTTTTCAACAGAAAACCAGCTGGCTGTATGTCTCCCAGATAGATAGAGTATGCTTGTCTCCTGGATGTCAAACACCGGCCAAAAACTGCAGTGGAAGGAGGAGGAAGAGCTACAGTGCCCTTAGGTTACTGCTATGAGGATAGTAACACCAACACCAGACTTATGTAAAAGTATAAAATCAGTATTTTATTATACACAATAAAAATACCAAATGGTATAACAAATTACAGCTGGGTTATGACAACCTATCTCCCCATAGACCATACAATATAGCGACGCGTTTCTCGGGGAACACCCCGTTTCCTCAGGCTTGTATGTTAGTTATATGCATAAAAGCCCTTTATATAGGGCTCAGTAACCTAATGTTCAAACGAACCCTCCCCTTCCTTTATCCAGATTGACCTATCATGTCCTTCCTTTCCAAACACTCCCATTGTTGTGGAGATGTACTAGTTAATTAGTTCTAATTATATATCGTGATAAGATTTGAATTAATACACATTCATTTACTTATGTGTCCCTAACAGTAATATATAAATCAACAATTGGATCGATAATTGCCGGTCTCGATCGTCCGCTATATCTAATGTAGTTATAGTGAATAAACTGACATGTATTCCATACCTAACCAATAGGATTACGGCCATATTGGGGGCTTGTTCTAATGAGGCGATCCCATTGGTTACACTCTCAGCTGTATGGCATGGCAATCCCATTGTTTACGCTCTTAGCTACGTGTTGTTATGGCTTAATGTCATGTGATCGGTAGTGTGGCCAATGGCTGCTACATATTGTCATGACGTAATGTCATGTGATCGGGGGTGTGCCGAATTGCTATTGCCGTGCTTCCGACATCCATACAGATTGACGCATGATCACATGATCACCACGGCCCGAGCCCATTTATAGCTTTATCGTATTGTGGTTGCTGGGGGCGACATGACCACGCCTATATCTAACTGCAGAGCCAGTAATAATGCGCCATTGTAATTAATATCGTACTATTGGTTATTAATATATCGCTAGTGTCATACTGACAATAAAAACTGCAGATTAGTGAATGTGTTACGCTAGTAGAACGATTAACATATTATGGATCCAAGTCAATCCCACATAGATGTGAAAAAAGAACTAATAAGGGGTGTAATAGTGAAAATATTCCCTATCCATTAGTTGGATTATAAAACTGGACTTCGGAACTACAATGCTGCACTATAAATGAGTGATTAGTGTTCCGAGGTCAAGGTGTTACCATAATAAATGGTATTATATAATAAAAAGGAGATATTAGTGTAGATAATGACCAACTAGATAAATATTAATATATATGTGTAATAAAATGTTGATGTGAGTGATCTCTAACTAGTGAATGGTACTTATGAATGTAATAAATGTGATTGTCTATATAAGTTAACATAGTCACCAAATGAAATGATGTGATGTGCTAGTGTAGTAAGGGTATTAATGTGAGTTAAATAAAAAGGCTATATCAATAGCGAATTATATTTAATGATTACCACAATGTAATAATATAGCCCCCCGATGATCTCTAAGGGTATATAAATGTGCTCATCTAAGTGAAATTGTGTGAAAAAATAATATATTGGGATCAAAGTGTTGGGGTTAAAATACCTTGTGTAGAATGTACTTAGTCAAAATTCCCAATGTATTAATGCGTAACTATAATTAGAATTTCTCTATAAGAAGCATTTTTCTATAGTTAAGATTATAGTTAGATGAGCACATTTATATACCCTTAGAGATCATCGGGGGGCTATATTATTACATTGTGGTAATCATTAAATATAATTCGCTATTGATATAGCCTTTTTATTTAACTCACATTAATACCCTTAGTACACTAGCACATCACATCATTTCATTTGGTGACTATGTTAACTTATATAGACAATCACATTTATTACATTCATAAGTACCATTCACTAGTTAGAGATCACTCACATCAACATTTTATTACACATATATATTAATATTTATCTAGTTGGTCATTATCTACACTAATATCTCCTTTTTATTATATAATACCATTTATTATGGTAACACCTTGACCTCGGAACACTAATCACTCATTTATAGTGCAGCATTGTAGTTCCGAAGTCCAGTTTTATAATCCAACTAATGGATAGGGAATATTTTCACTATTACACCCCTTATTAGTTCTTTTTTCACATCTATGTGGGATTGCCTTGGATCCATAATGTGTTAATCGTTCTACTAGCGTAACACATTCACTAATCTGCAGTTTTTATTGTCAGTATGACACTAGCGATATATTAATAACCAATAGTACGATATTAATTACAATGGCGCATTATTACTGGCTCTGCAGTTAGATATAGGCGTGGTCATGTCTCCCCCAGCAACCACAATATGATAAAGCTATAAATGGGCTCGGGCCGTGGTGATCATGTGATCATGCGTCAATCTGTATGGATGTCGGAAGCACGGCAATAGCAATTCGGCACCCCCCCGATCACATGACATTACGTCATGACAATATGTAGCAGCCATTGGCCACACTACCGATCACATGACATTAAGCCATAACAACACGTAGCTAAGAGCGTAAACAATGGGATTGCCATGCCATACAGCTGAGAGTGTAACCAATGGGATCGCCTCATTAGAACAAGCCCCCAATATGGCCGTAATCCTATTGGTTAGGTATGGAATACATGTCAGTTTATTCACTATAACTACATTAGATATAGCGGACGATCGAGACCGGCAATTATTGATCCAATTGTTGATTTATATATTACTGTTAGGGACACATAAGTAAATGAATGTGTATTAATTCAAATCTTATCACGATATATAATTAGAACTAATTAACTAGTACATCTCCACAACAATGGGAGTGTTTGGAAAGGAAGGTATAAGGGTTCTAATATTTATGGAGTGGAACACAACTGCAGAACCTTTATTGTAAGTTTGATTTGTCTCACCCAGCTATAGGAATCCCTATGGGAGAGAGGAATTCCCTTAGACAGGTGATTTTGCTCAGAAGGTAGAAAAGGAGGGGAGCCCCCCAACACAGCTGACTATAAGCTTGCAAACAGTTAAAGTTAAAGTGAATGAGCATAAGGCAAAAGCTGGGAACAGGAAGCTTGTAGTAACGGTGCAGCTGATACTTGAAAGTTCAGATTAAAAGGCAATTGATTAAAGTTCATGCAAAACGTAAACAGTTAGATACTGGTAGTTGAGTGAGAACAATATTGACATCAGAGAGCGATATACCCTTCTAATAGTAAAGAGTACCTTGTCAGAGTCTGGAAGCGGGTGAGACTGGGTCTGCAGCTCCGGTCTTGCTGGGATTGAGAAGCGTCCATGCAGAGTGTGGAGGATGTGACGTCACGCTTCAGCGGAGTCACTGAAAAAATAACTGACAGGCAACTGAGACAAGTATCAGAGGAGATAGGAGCTGCGGTTTTGGAGCGGTAGGTGGAAACTTTAAAGTAAGCACACTTAGACTGTATTGTGAGACAGGTAAAAGGCAGACAGATTGAAGTATACAATTGAGCTAGAATTACCCCACAGATACTTGGCAGCTTTATGAGAGACTGGTGAATCCGTGAAAAGGTGCAGCTGAAAAGCTAGGATCCCAGTTTGAATCAATTCCTATGCAGGAGAAAATAGAAAGTTAATAAGCCTTTCCACAAGGCAGAGTGCTGGCTTTGTAATCCAAAAGTATGGCGAACAATCTTCAATACTAAGCATTGGTTGATTAGTGAGCAGGTGTTTTAAAAGAGACTCAAGCAATGAGGAGGAGTGGGTGTAGCTGACAGAGACAGGTAGAAACACAGAACCTGACAGTACCCCTCCTCAAGGACGCTGTTCCACAGCGACAGGACCTGGGCGATCAGGATGGCGTCTGTGAAAGAGGGAGACCAGGCGAGGAGAGTTAAGGTTGGAAAAAGGTTCCCAGGTATCCTCATCACTGGAGTAATTCTTCCACCTGACGAGATACTGCAAAACTCCCTTGGAGAACCTGGAGTCAAGAATTGATTCGACCTCATATTCATCGTCTGATAAAGGAGTAGCCACGGGGGGTAGTAGTACTTGGTCATTACGTGTCCGGATATAGGGCTTCAGTAGAGAAACGTGGAAAGTGGCATGAATCTTAAGAGTATTTGGGAGTAGAAGCCTGACAGCATTGTCGTTCACGATCCTTTGAATAGGGAAAGGACCAATGAAAAGACTGGCCATCTTTTTCGAGGGAATCTGTAACCTCAAGTTCTTAGTGGAAAGCCAGACCAGATCACCTACTGCATAACAAGGTGGCTTCCTTCTCCTGAGATCGTAGTAATGTTTTTGTGTAGCTTGTGCGTCTAGGATGTTTTGTCGTATGAAATCAAAGTTATTTTGGAGAGAAGTATGCAAATCATCCAGTGTAGGGGAATCCAGTGAAGCAACAGATGAGAAAGTAAAATCTGGGTGATAAGCATAATTTGCAAAAAACGGTGTCATCTTGATGGATGAGTTGATAGAGTTATTGTAGGCAAACTCAGCCATGGAGAGGAACTTGACCCAGTCACTCTGATGATAGGAACAGTAGCATCTCAGGTAATGTTCAAGCCACTGATTCAATCTCTCTGCTTGCCCATTAGTTTGAGGGTGGAAAGCAGTAGTATAACGATGGTCAATTTGAGTTAACTCACAAAGTTTGGTCCAAAATTTCGAGGTAAATTGGGTACCTCTGTCGGTCGTCAGGATAGGTGGCATGCCATGTAGTTTGATAATGTGGTCGATAAAGAGAGATGCTGTTTCAGAAGATGTGGGAAGTTTGTGAAATGGCACGAAGTGGGCCATCTTTGTGAAAAGATAAATCACTACGAGAATAGTAGTTTGATTACTTGAGAGAGGTAGGTCAACTATAAAATCCATCGAAATGTGATGCCAAGGTTTAGTAGGTACTGGTAATGGCATCAATAGACCAAATGGGGGTTTCCGTTCCGGTTTACAGGAGGCGCAGGTCCTACAAGTAGTTATGTAGTCTAGTACAGTGGATTTCATATCAGGCCACCAAAACGTACGAGTTAATAGTTCCAGAGTGCGATGGAGTCCCGAATGACCCGCAAGAGGTGAGTCATGACAGGTCTTTATGAGGCGAGACCTTAACTCTGGAGGCAAGAAGATCTTATTGCCATGATAATACATTCCAGAAGTTTTTTCCAGGTTAGGTAGAGGAGGTCTTGGTTGTTCTTTGCAGTATTTTTTGAGATCAGTAAGTAAAGTGGAAGTGAGTCCAACAAAACAGTGTGGAGGAATGATGTCCTTCCTGAAGGGGAGGTCATTTGGTTTTTCTGGAAGACGAGATAATGCATCAGCCTTAGCATTTTTGTGAGCTGGTCTGTAGATGATATTAAAATTGAAACGATCAAAATAAAGGCTCCAACGCACCTGTCTAGCTGAGAGGGTTTTATTGGTATGTAGATATTGCAGGTTCTTGTGATCAGTGAAGATGTTTATAGGAATGGTTGTGCCCTCTAAGAGATGTCTCCAATGCTCTAACGAGCGTCGAATGGCAAGCAACTCCTTGTCACCAATAGCATAGTTTCTCTCAGCAGGACTCATAGTTTTAGAGAAGAAAGAGATGGGATGTAATGGATCCGATAAGGATTTTTGTTGAGAAAGCACTGCTCCGATGGCGAAGTCTGAGGAGTCAACCTCAAGAGTGTATTGATATTCTGGTTTAGGGAATTGTAGAATTGGAGCCGTGGTGAACCTGGATTTAAGGTGTAGGAAGGCTGTATTGGCGTCTGTTCCCCAGGTGAACGGAGTTGAAGAACCGGTAAGGACTGTCAAGGGTTTTACAATCTTAGAAAAACCCTTGATAAATTTTCTGTAGTAATTGGAAAAACCCAGAAAACGCTGTACATCTTTTCGGTTCTTAGGCTGTGGCCAATCAACAACGGCCTCAACCTTTTCCTTCTGCATCTTGATACCAGAGGGAGAGATGTCATAACCCAGGAAAGATACTTGATTAGTATGGAATTTGCATTTTTCTAGCTTGGCATAAAGCTTGTGAGCTCTGAGTCGTGATAGAACTTGGCGGACATGTTTCACATGTTCCTGAGGAGTTTGTGAATATATGAGTATATCATCAAGATAAATCACTAAACATACGTCTAGTAAATCTCGGAAAACATCATTGATGAAGAATTGGAAGGTGGCGGGGGCGTTGCATAGGCCGAACGGCATTACCAGGTATTCATAGAGACCATACCTGGTCCTGAATGCCGTCAGCCACTCATGACCCTCCTTTATCCTGACTAGATTATACGCTCCTCTTAAATCAAGCTTGGTGAAAATGGTTGCTTTAGAGAGCCTCTCAATCATCTCGGGGATGAGAGGTAGGGGATACCGATTTTTAATTGTGCACTTGTTAAGTTCACGGTAGTCAATGATTGGTCTGAGTGAGGAGTCTTTATTACGAACGAAGAAGAAACCTGCCCCTGCAGGGGAGGTGGAAGGTCTAATAAAACCTTTTTGAAGGTTTTCTTCCAAGTAATCTTTAAGGAACGCTAATTCCGGGTTGCTGAGAGGATAGAGGTGACCAACGGGGATCCGAGCACCTGGTTGTAGATCTATAGGGCAATCGTAAGCCCTGTGAGGTGGCAGATTCTCAGCTTGAGTCTTACTGAATACATCACAAAAATCAGAATAATGTTCAGGTAGACTTTCAGTGTGACAGGTAGAATGTAGAAGAAAGGAGGCTGGGAAACATGTTTTTGTGCAATAATCGGAATTAAATTTTATTTGAAAAGGAAACCAATTAATAGTAGGGTTATGTAACTGCAACCATTTTAACCCTAAAATCAAAGAAAAATGAGGTGAGGGTAAAACATCAAAGCAAATACATTCGATGTGACCAGAGATATTAATGAGTATAGGAACAGTCTCATGTGTGATTGGACCAGAGAACATAAGAGATCCATCAATAACTTTGATTGGTATGGGAGAGTTCTTTAGGACCAGAGGGATTTTGTTCTTTTCACAAAAAACTTGATCCAAGTAATTCCCAGAGGCACCTGAATCGATAATGGCATCATCAATCGTCACATGGTTTTGCTCCAGCTGTAGGGAGAGAGATAAAGTACAGTAAGTAGATTGTCCCTGATGCTGAATGGAGGAGAATAAGTAATAGGACTTACTTTTCTTGGTTTTAGACAGTACTGAGCAATCTTGTACATTGTGTGAGGGACTGGCACAGTACATACATAGGTTGCCAAGCCTTCTACGTGTCTTTTCTTGGAGGGTAAGAGGAGCTCTGAGGAACCCAATATCCATAGGTTCCACCTGAGGTTTTGAAGGAGAGGTGGTGTTAACATATGTGATCTTTGGCTTGGAGTCAGTAGCATATTTCTCTGCTTTCCTCTCCCGTAGACGTCGATCGATTTGTATTGCCATTTTCATGAAGAGTTCCAGGGTCTGTGGTAATTCGATTCTGGCAAACTCATCTTTCAATTGCTCTGAAAGACCCAACCGGAATTGGTTTCGGAGAGCAACAGGAGTCCAGAGGGAATCCGTGGCGTACTGTTTAAAGTCAGTGACATACTCCTCCACTGGCCTTTTTCCCTGTCTGAGATTTCTCAAGGAAGTTTCAGCTGTGAGCTGTACATCGGTATCCTAGAACATCTCATCCATGGCGGTGAAAAAATCCTCCAAGGAGGCTAATATTGGATCCTGTGTCTCAAGGAACTTGTCTGCTCAATTTCGGGGGTCACCCCGGAGGAATGAGATGGTTGTCAGGACTTTTATTTTTTCTGTGGGGTAAGACCTAGGTCTCATAGTAAAGGGCAGGCAGCAAGCATTTTTGAACTGCCTATAAACTTTGCGATTTCCAGAGAACAGATCTGGTAGGGATATTTGGGGCTCTATTATAGGTTCATGTAAACTTGATTTAACAGCAATTGAGTCTTTAATGATATTCTTTAATGCTGTGTTTTCAATTTGAAGTTCATGCAAGCTCTGAGCTAGCTGATCAACTTTCTGAGTTAAATTGTATACAATCTGGCGAAGGTCTGCTGGTTCCATGGTTAGGCTTAGTATTATATAAGGGTTCTAATATTTATGGAGTGGAACACAACTGCAGAACCTTTATTGTAAGTTTGATTTGTCTCACCCAGCTATAGGAATCCCTATGGGAGAGAGGAATTCCCTTAGACAGGTGATTTTGCTCAGAAGGTAGAAAAGGAGGGGAGCCCCCCAACACAGCTGACTATAAGCTTGCAAACAGTTAAAGTTAAAGTGAATGAGCATAAGGCAAAAGCTGGGAACAGGAAGCTTGTAGTAACGGTGCAGCTGATACTTGAAAGTTCAGATTAAAAGGCAATTGATTAAAGTTCATGCAAAACGTAAACAGTTAGATACTGGTAGTTGAGTGAGAACAATATTGACATCAGAGAGCGATATACCCTTCTAATAGTAAAGAGTACCTTGTCAGAGTCTGGAAGCGGGTGAGACTGGGTCTGCAGCTCCGGTCTTGCTGGGATTGAGAAGCGTCCGTGCAGAGTGTGGAGGATGTGACGTCACGCTTCAGCGGAGTCACTGAAAAAATAACTGACAGGCAACTGAGACAAGTATCAGAGGAGATAGGAGCTGCGGTTTTGGAGCGGTAGGTGGAAACTTTAAAGTAAGCACACTTAGACTGTATTGTGAGACAGGTAAAAGGCAGACAGATTGAAGTATACAATTGAGCTAGAATTACCCCACAGATACTTGGCAGCTTTATGAGAGACTGGTGAATCCGTGAAAAGGTGCAGCTGAAAAGCTAGGATCCCAGTTTGAATCAATTCCTATGCAGGAGAAAATAGAAAGTTAATAAGCCTTTCCACAAGGCAGAGTGCTGGCTTTGTAATCCAAAAGTATGGTGAACAATCTTCAATACTAAGCATTGGTTGATTAGTGAGCAGGTGTTTTAAAAGAGACTCAGCCAATGAGGAGGAGTGGGTGTAGCTGACAGAGACAGGTAGAAACACAGAACCTGACAGAAGGACATGATAGGTCAATCTGGATAAAGGAAGGGGAGGGTTCGTTTGAACATTAGGTTACTGAGCCCTATATAAAGGGCTTTTATGCATATAACTAACATACAAGCCTGAGGAAACGGGGTGTTCCCCGAGAAATGCGTCGCTATATTGTATGGTCTATGGGGAGATAGGTTGTCATCACCCAGCTGTAATTTGTTATACCATTTGGTATTTTTATTGTGTATAATAAAATACTGATTTTATACTTTTACATAAGTCTGGTGTTGGTGTTACTATCCTCATAGCAGTAACCTAAGGGCACTGTAGCTCTTCCTCCTCCTTCCACTGCAGTTTTTGGCCGGTGTTTGACATCCAGGAGACAAGCATACTCTATCTATCTGGGAGACATACAGCCAGCTGGTTTGCTGTTGAAAACCAGCCCGCCTCTACTGGCACAAGAGAGTGCCGCTCCGTTTGTGAGTACCCTTATTCTACTCCTTTACTGGATTTCTGGTTTTATTGATCCACACATGTGGCGCCTCTGTTTTTGTTTTTGTTTTGCATCATAAATTGGGGAGAATGGCTGGCCCATTCCAGTTTCCGCCTTTACCTAACTTAAGAATTTCTCCATTGGGGGTGGTGCTTAAGAAGGTACCGGGTCAATTTAGGACGATTCATCATCTTTTGTGCATGAAAGGGGAGTCAGTGAATGATGGGATTGATCCGGCCTTGACAGCAGTGAGGTATGCGTCCTTTGATAAGGCATTAAATGTGGTCAGGAAGGCAGATAGAGGTTAATTGTTGGCAAAATTGGATGCGGAGGCGGCCTTTCAGCTTTTACCGGTGTACCCTGTGTGCCATCATTTGTTGGGTTGTCATTTCCAAGGGGGGTTTTATGTTGATTTATTTCTGCCCATGTTCTATTTCCTGATCATATTTTGAAAAATTTAGTTCCTTTGTGGAATAGGTGGTAAAAGTATGGGCGGAGAGAGCTTCCGTGGCCCCTTATTGTTGGGGCAGCGGGCTCGAGGAGCGTTTGATGATAGTCTTTTTGGAGGTGAAGGAGAAATTCAGGATTCCTGTGGTGGTGGAAAGACCGCTGGGCCAGTGACCTCGTTGAGCTTTCTGGGAATTCAAATTGATACCGAAAGGACGGAGTTTAGTTTACTTCAGGAGATGTTGGAGGACTTATAGCAGGTGATTGTAGGTGCTCTGTGGAAGGGTAAGGTGACTTTGAGAGAAATGCAATAACTCTTGGGGAAGCTTCATTTTGCCTCCCGGGTGATCCCCGAGTTTTTGGGAGATGACTATCCTTGGCAACTGCGGACCTGAAGGCTCCGCACCATAGGATAAGATTATCCAAAGAGTTGAAGGATGATTTACTGGTGTAGTTAGCGTTTTTGGACAATGGGTGGTCTTTCATTCAAGAGGCAACTGTGTCAGATGATGAATTGCACTATACGGATGCATCAGGGGCACATGGTTTTGGGGCGTATTTGGATGGGAAGTGGTGTGCAGACACTTGACCAGATAGCTGGGTGGAGAGGGGCGTTACCAGGAACTTGGTATTCTTGGAATTGTTCTGTTGGTGATGGCAGTGTTGGTGTGGAAAAAAGAGTTGGGTAACCGTAAGGTGATGTTGCACTCTGACAATTTGGGGTTGTTTGTGCGTTTAACAGGTTGACAGCAAATTGGGTGCCAGTGATTTAGCTCCTTTGGGTTTTTGTGTTGGAGTGACTGAGGGCCAATGTTTTCTTCAGGGTGGTGCATGTTCCTGGCAAATCAAATGTAATTGCTAGCTCTCTTTCTCACCTACAGTGGGAGAGATTTTGGGAGGTGGCTCCAGAAGTAAACGCAGAAGGGGTGCCATGCCCGGCGAAACTGTGGCAGCTTAGCTTCTTAGAGGGTTGAGACTGACAAAGTGGGCTTTAGCCCACAGTACATGGAAGGCTTATGTGTCTGTTTTGGTGAGGTGGTAAAAAATGCATTGGGGAACGGGTGACGGGATGTCGAACAGAGGGAGGCTGGCATGCTTGGTAGGGTGGATTGAGGAGGGTCTCTCAAGGTCTATGATATGTTGGTGGTGACATTAGTCTTTCTTTTTCAATTGTTGGGTTAGGGTGATCTGACTAAGGAATTTGTGGTCAAATTAGCAGTCAGGATTAAAGGTATGGGGCAGAGACCCATG
>NC_069500.1:881499561-881504561 GCF_027579735.1 Bombina bombina
AGCGAGGAAACAGAATGTCCCGCAGTTGCAAAGTGTCGTGCAACCGGTTGTTCTGATCGTCCGTCCTTTTTCAATAGCCTGACGAATAGCTGTTTTATGGTTAGCCAAACGTTCCTTGATGGCTGTCACCATTTTGCCTATGTAAAATTTGGAACATGGGCAAATAATGGCATAAACCACATATTCCGATGTACAGGACAATCTATGCCTTATTTTGTACCTTTTATTGTTATGGGGGTGTTGAAAGGATGTCCCAGCAATAAGATTATTGCAAGTGACACAATTGCCACACTTGTAGCATCCTGGTTTCCCTCTTGTGAGCCATGTCTGTTTTTCGTAACAGTGTATGGGATCACTGAGTACTAGTAGGTCTCTGAGTGTAACAATCAAGCCCCCTTGGTGAGGATGAAATGTATTTATAAAGTTGTAGCACAGTGTCAAATGAGAATACTATTACTAGGTATACTCAAATAGATGTTTGTGCAATTAATCTAAGAATGATTGTTCCCTGCATAGAATACGTTCTACAGTATAATGTGCAATGATAGGAACAATATCAAAAATTAATGTAGGTAAACAATCTGGCAACAACATATGAGGAATAGGAATAGGTGAAACTTTCCAAATGTTGTAAGTAAGGAAAATGATATTGCAACAGGATAAGTTAATAGTTAGAACTCAGGAATAAAGTCTTATCCAAACGTATTTGTTTGCATCACAATATGGAGAAAGTCAGGTAAATGTTATAGAGCATATCCAGAATTTGTACCTTGCAAACTGAGAGAGCGGCAGGCAGTGACAAACACTTCCGGGTTCTGTACGCTGCGAATGCAGCAGGAGTAGAGACACGCTGAAGCCGGCTGACTGACAGCGTGTGACGTCACAAATCTCCGATGGAGCCCAAAACAAAACAAAATATAAAGGTAACGGAACAGTAACAAAATATAACTAAGGAAAGTTCATTCCGGGTAATCTTGATGGGAGCAACAAGAGTTACTAAAATATATAACGTAAGCAAAAGTGATGGTATTGAATGCGATATCCAGTGATACACAGACAGCTTATGGAAAAGTAAATACTTGCCAATCTCTTGTTGTGAGACTTTGAGAAAGTTGTAACAGGCTGGTATGAGCTGGGAGATATCCTTACTGAATGCTCTGGAAAGGAGTAAGGTCCAGTTGTAGAGGTGTTAAAGTTCAAAGTAGAAACTTACAGAGTACTGCAAGGCTCAGTGTTACTCTAAGGAGAATAACAAAATACTAAGCAAGGTGTGCTTAGTGTTCAGGTGTTTTATGGAAGTAACAAGGTTGTGATTGGCTGATCACTAATTAAGGAAACAATACACCCTAAACCCTGACATGACTCCCCCCTCAAACAAGCTGATCCTCAGCTTGGAGTCTGGGGCGATCTGGAAATCTCCTGTGAAACTGGGAAACGAGTTGAGGTGCATTAAGATTGGATGCGGGTTCCCAGGTATCATCGTCTTCTGAATATCCCTTCCACCTAATCAGATATTCCAGAATTCCCTTAGAAAACCTTGAATCAAGTACATCTTTCACCTCGTAGACATCCGAGTCTTGGATGGATCTAATTGGCAGTAATTGGGGTGTAGTGTTTCTTGTGGGAACGTAGGGTTTGAGAAGGGATACGTGGAAAGTTGGATGTATTCTCATAGATGATGGTAATTCCAAGGTAACTGCGTTCTGATTTATTACCTTAGTAATGGGGAAAGGTCCGCAGAATTTTTGCGCCATTTTCCTACTAGGGAGATGTAGCTTCAAATTTTTCGTTGACAACCAAACCTGGTCTCCAATTTGGTATGAAGGTGGTTGTCTGTGCCGCAAATCATAATAGTGTTTTTGGGTGTTCTGAGCTTTAGAAATATTTTCTTTGATAACCCGAAAATTGTCTAGGAGTGCATTATTCCATTCATCAACCAAAGGAGAATTTGAAGGAGTAGTACTAACTGAAGTGATGGTTGGATGGTACCCATAATTAGCAAAGAACGGAGATAATTTTGTGGATGAGTTGGTTAGGTTGTTGTAAGAGAATTCCGCGAAAGGTAGGTATGTTATCCAGTTGTCTTGCTGATAAGAACAAAAACAGCGTAAGTACTCATCTAACCATTGGTTGATTCTCTCAACCTGTCCGTTTGCTTGTGGATGGAATGCTGTTGTATATTGATGGGTTAAGTTAAGAGATTGACAGAGACTTTTCCAAAATTTAGATGTGAACTGGGATCCCCTGTCTGATATCAGAACCGTTGGAACTCCATGAAGTCGAATCACATGTTGTATGAAAAGTTTAGCTGTTTCTGCTGAAGTGGGAAGTTTATGATATGGGATAAAATGCGACATTTTGGTGAAACTGTCAACTACTACCATAATAGTGGTATAGTTTTTTGATGGAGGTAGATCCACAATGAAGTCGACTCCTACTTGCTTCCAGGGTCTGTCAGATGTTGGGATGGATATTAGAAGTCCGTATGGTAGTTTCCGTTCTGTTTTGCAAGTTTGACAAGTAACACAACTCTTTATGTAGCTTGAGACAGTTTCCCTCAACTGAGGCCACCAGTATGTCCTTGTTATAAGTTCGATGGTGCGTGATTCACCTGGATGTCCAGCTAAGGGTGATTCATGATGGTGTTGGAGGATGTGATGTCTCAAATTTTTAGGAACATAAATCATGTTCTTGAAGTAGTATAATCCGTCTTTCAGTTCCAAAAGAACCTTGGTGTCAGTGGGTGGTTTATTCGAAGAGTTCTTTATATCAGTAAGGAAGTCTGAAGTTAATCCGATGAAATGTTCAGAAGGAATTATAGATGTGGGATTTTCATTAGGAATGGGTACAGAGAACTGTCGAGAGAGAGCATCCGCTTTTCCGTTTTTGTTTGCAGGGCGATATAAAATTTGGAAGTCGAATCTTGCGAAGTAAAGACTCCACCTTACCTGTCTGGCCGATAGAGTTTTGTTATTTTGCAGGTATTGGAGATTTTTGTGGTCCGTGTAAATTATAAAGGACATCTTCGCACCTTCTAGTAAGTGTCTCTAAAATTCTAACGATTTGCGAATGGCGAGTAATTCTTTGTCTCCAATGGCGTAATTCCTCTCTGCTGTCATACTCTTTGAAAAATAGGAGATAGGATGTAAAGGATCTTTGGATGTTTTCTGTTGTGAAAGTACTGCGCCAATCGCAAAGTCTGAAGAATCAACTTCCAGTACATATTGTAAATCAACATTCGGGAATTTAAGTATGGGTGCTTCTGTGAAAGCTTGTTTCAGGAATTCAAATACTCTGGAATGAGTTTGATTCCAATGAAATTGTTGAGTAGAACCTGTGAGTTGTGTGAGTGGTCTCACGATTGAAGAAAAATTCTTTATAAATTTTCTGTAATAATTGGCAAATCCTAAGAACCTTTGGAGAGACTTTTTGTCCATAGGTATTGGCCAATTTTTTACTGATTCAACCTTTTCGGTTTGCATTTGAATACCGTCAGGTGAGATAGTGTACCCAAGGAATGAAATGGTGGTATTATGGAAAGAACACTTTTCTAGTTTGGCATATAGTTTATGCGTTTGTAAACGGGCTAATACCCAACGGACATGTTTTATATGTTCTGTTAAGTTGTTGGAGTAGATTAAAATGTCGTCTAAGTATACTACTAGACATATATCTAGTAAATCCCGGAAAATATCATTAATGAAGTGTTGGAACGTTGCGGGGGCATTACAAAGACCGAATGGCATCACAAGGTATTCATAAAGTCCATACCGAGTTCTGAATGCTGTGAGCCATTCGTCGCCTTCTCTTATACGTATGAGATTGTATGCCCCGCGCAAGTCCAACTTGGTAAAAATGGTAGCGTTACTTAATCTTTCAATTAATTCCGGAATGAGTGGTAGCGGATAACGGTTTTTTACCGTCCGTTTATTAAGCTCTCGATAATCTATTATCGGCCTAAGGGATGAGTCTTTGTTGGTAACAAAGAACATACCGGCTGCTGCGGGTGAAGAAGAGGGTCTGATGAAACCCTTCCGTAAATTATCTTGCAAATACTGTTTTAAATGAATCAACTCTGGGTGACTCAATGGGTATAAATGACCGACAGGTAATGTTGCACCAGGAATTAGTTCAATTGGGCAATCATATACACGGTGGGGAGGAAGAGTTTCAGCCTCAACTTTGCTGAAGACCTCTATGAAGTCTTGGTATGGTTCGGGTATTTGTATGTGTTCTAAATCTGTGTGAAGTAATTTATGATGTGGATAACAAGTGTTTTCACAATAATTTGATTGGAAGTTGACAGTTAAAGTAGTCCAATCAATTTGAGGATTGTGTGTTTGTAGCCAGTATAAGCCCAATACTATTGGAAAATGGGGTGATGGAATTACATCGAATGTTACATATTCGGTGTGACCATCCTCAGTAGTGACTAATATAGGAATTGTGTTGTGTGTTATGGGACCATTTGCTATCACTGAGCCGTCAATAACTTTAAGTGAGACTGGTAATTTCTTCAACACAATAGGTATTTTATTTTTTAATACAGTAGATTTATCAATGAAGTTGCCAAAGGCTCCAGAGTCGATGATGGCAGAAGTAGACAATCTCCTAAGGTCCCACTGTAAAAGGAGAGATAATTTGCAATAAGATATTTGTTTATCTAAATTTTGAGTATTGTTAATATGGACAAACTTACTCTCTTTATTTTTTCGTAGTATAGGGCAGTCCGTAACTGTATGACTGGGATTCGCACAGTACATACAGAGGTGGTTGTTCCTTCTCCTTATCCTTTCTTCAGGAGATAACAGACCACGTATAACCCCTATTTCCATGGGGGTAACTTGCTCTGTAGGAGGGGATTTTGTATGTGCATAGGTGGAGGTGCTGGCTTTAAATGTTGGATCAGAATGACCACGTTCAGCTTTGCGTTCCCTGAGCCTACGGTCGATTTGGGTTGCGACTTTCATTAAGGCATCCAGGGTACTTGGAAGCTCTAT